>NW_027672934.1:0-107000 GCF_964194105.1 Spermophilus citellus | reverse complement strand
ACCTCAGTGTATTGGGGGGCAGGGATCTCTTCATGAAATTCATATTTTCCAAAGTGAGTGTACTCTCAAGAATATACCTGTGATGGCAGTAGGAGTGTATATATATATATATATATATATATATATATATATATATATATATATATATATGTATATATATGTATACAAAGATATACATTGTGACTCAGGCGACAGAGACTGGGAGTCAGGAAGTTACATATTTGTTCCTTTTGAAAATTCATGGAGAGATAAAAGGAGAAAAGTGTGTGACAGGTTGTATAATATGTTTCTCTGATGAAGCCAAAGGCAAGTCCATGTATACACCACGCCTCCTATCAAATGCCTCTACTTCTATTCTTTTAGGATTATTTTTAACGATGTTACGATAAGTCGTCAGAGGCTGGTAGGTTATGGGTCAGTGTCAGAGATTCAATGTTTCAAAGGGCAAATGGGAAAACGAGTCTACTAAATATGCGAACATGTGCCACATAAAAATCTTCCACTGCCATCCACCACGATGCCTTGACATTACTATCACCCCAAATAAGACACAATGAGAGGAGAAGAGGAAAAAAATCTGTGAATACATATCTGGAATTGGAAATGCTGAGGAGCTCACAAACTTGGGTGTGGCAGAAGAGATCCCAAAAGAAGGGGACAGGGTAAACCTTCCACAAACATGGAAGTTTGCTGGTTTAATGACTTCTTGACTATCTGCCTCCGACATTTGTGCACTAGAAATATAGCTTTGTGCTTTAGCTTCTTTTGTAGTGAGACCATGAAAGCTTGGTCTCAGTCTATGTGAACGGGAGGACATGGTTTCATATTTTCCAATACCCACAGGAGGCAGCAGAGCTGAATCCTCTCTTTGTAGGTAACTGTGTCCGTTGGGGTATGAATGTCTCCCTGGGTGGATGGTGAAGCCTTTGGCTCACCCTCCAGGTTTAATGGCATTTCTTGCAGCTTCCCTGGAAAAATGGTGTTTGTTTTGGAAATACATAAAGGTCAACCGGGACACAGTGCTGGAGGGAGCTCTGTCACGTGGGGTGAGTCAGGGTCTGAAGGAAAAAAACACAAACTGGCCTGCTACCCCACATATCTTTCCCACTTGAGCATAGCAACTCGATTCTGAGCATCGCACCAAATCCTCTCCCCACAACAACATGCCTTTATAGTTTAGGGTCTTCTGGCTGCACCTTGTCAGTCACAGGTCATTTGGAAGCCAGTGACAGAACCACAGGGGCCAACAACAGATGGTGTATCACACACCTGCACTCCATTGCTCCAGGCCCAGTTCCCTGCTGGCTCCTACTCACTGGCATCTCTGTTCTTCACCATGGTCCTGAATTCCACTCAGTCAAAAACAGCCCTCGCTGGTTCAGTCATGATGAGCAACAGGAGATCTAAGGGTTCTCCAGGGATTTCTGGTCACGGGATTCTCATAAACCTCATGGTATTTGCATAGCCATATTTCAAGAATGAAGAAGTGAGCACCGTGGGTTTTGATTCATTCAGGAGCCGTTAAGTGTTGAGGAATCTCCTTTCCATAAAAGCTCTGGAGATCTCATGCAGGCAAGGCTTTTCAAGGAGTGGCCAAAGGTCACAGGAATCCAGGCCCATTGGGGTCTAAAATATGAGGTTCATGTGAGTTTTGGCTCTCAAGTATAGCTGAAAAGGCTTTAACAGCCAAATCATGTGAAATCCTGGCTGAGATTCCCAGTGCTGTGGAGAAAGCCACCCTCGGCCTAGATCTCAGTTTCCAAAGGCTCCTCGGATGCCTGGCCTTCTCAAATCCCAACACAATTCATGGCAAGAGTTCTCTGAGATCAGTTCCAGAACTCATTCTCTAATGGCATCACACCAGAATTCAAGCTGAGGTGGACCCAGTCATCTTTTCCAGCCACCACACAAAAGACCACTCTTCTAACAAAAACACTCCCACATGGCCCTCATCTTCTTCCATACAGACGCTCATCATAACATTCTGGCTGGGGGTTTGCATAGGAGGAGCAGTCGAAGATGGTGTTCAAAGTAAGCTCTCATGCCCATCATATGCCAAATGTCATGGTGGCCTGGACACCCTTCCTGAGAAATAGATAGTTAAATGAGCCTCTAGTGAATACTGCTCTGCTTCTCAAATTAGAGGCCTCCTGCCTGCCAGGGTAGATTCTTTATGTGTACTGGAGTCATGTAAAAACCCAGACACCTGTGTGCTAGTTACTGGAGGGCTTGCAACAACTCATTTGACCCAGAGGATCCCTTTTCTTACTTCTTAGGGGTCAGGAACCAGACCAGAGGAAGGCAAGAAGTCGACATCATCCAATATTACACTTCTTTTTCATCCTTGTAGATTTGGATGGACACATGGGATTTTTCTTGAGTTTCCTGGGGTGCTGAGAATGTAATTCACAGCCACACACAGGGCCAAGGGTCTCATTCAGACACAGCTTTTACAAAGCACTTTACCTAAAAGGCACAGATTAGGCCTCTTCATTTCCATTTGAAACTGTCTTCTTGAGGATCCCCAAAGGAGTGCCCCAAGGCCAAGACCTCCCTGACACTCAGGGGAACAGAACAATAGGGAAGAAAGAAGCCTGGAGAAAAACTTTGCTTTAGTTGAACACTGTGGCACTGATAGGTCCTAATCCTGCAACTTGGGTTGCTATCTATCCAAGCAGGGATTCTCCAGGGAGATCCTTACCAGTCATGCTAATTTTGGAGTTTTCTGAGAAGCTTGCCATTCCCTTCAGCAATCCTGTCCATGGCCATGTCACAGAGCTTGAAGGTGGTACACATCTTGGGCACAAAACCACGAACCCCTTCAGAGAGTGGCCAAAATTCAGGACGGATACAGGAACTTAGGATCATGGTAGGTGTTGCCCATCTGCAAGGCAAGCAGCAGTCCATTCATTAATTGGCCATGAGGAGTCCTGCAAAGATTTCCACTACACAAGACACATTCAAAGCTGCATTCTTCTCTCTACTCTCTTTAACCACAAACCCAGTGGGATCCACTGACATAGAAACACTCACTAGTTAACAGTCCATTTCAAACCAACAACAACAACAACAACAACAACAACAAAAGGATTTACCTTCATGTTCTCAGAACATGAGACAAAACGACAAATTGAAACACACACCCACTAAGACACGCAAAACCACACCTGTATTTTATCTTCATCTATCCACTCTGTCCTCTGACTGGTGGGTCAAAATATGTTACCCAGCAGTGGCCTGTCCTGTCTCAGCCCTGGTTTCCCTGGCCATCTCTGTGTAGTTGTGAGGAGCCAGCAATGAGCCAACACTTCTTTCTCAGGAAAGGCCCCTGTTCAGACCATTCAAGGCATTTGGCTATCCACACCTCACTAGGTGCCAAGAAAGAATGACTCTGGCCTTGGTACAGACAAACAAGTGAGCCCATTGGGACTGGAACTGCCTCTGGGTGCCTCGCCTCCTGGATCCCAAGTTCAGAGAGTTCCATCACCAAGGAAGTGAGGTGAGGTCACTTCCTTCAGGGAAGTGAATGAGGTCACACTGCCTTGGTAACCAGTTTGTCCTAACAGTTGTTTCCAAGGGTCCCATGAGATGGAGGCTGCCCCACCTTCCTGTGACATTTTCACAAGACACGAAAGTCCATATACCCTAGGAGCCCGGGATCAGCAATCCACACAGGCCTGATTGTGTCCATCTTCCCTGCCTTGAGAAGAGAGAGGCCGACTCAGCCTCATCCCTTCATCCTGACTGCGTAGTTGGCCATGGAAGATGACGTTAGACCTCCGGGGTCCTAACTGGCTGCCTACATTTGCTCCAGGGATCATTTCGGCACCTGCCTTTGAGCTTCTCAGCAGCTGTAGGGTTCCCTACATACCCGTATGGCAAGAGCAACTCAGGACCTGCTGTTATGTGAAAACAGATTGAGGGAACAGAGTATGGTTAAGGGTCATATCATGTTCCATTTGGGTTAGGTGTCATGCTGCTGGATGAATACTGGTATTGGGCAACTGGGTTATTTTTCAGAATGTAAGGTGAAATGTAACTATGAAAATAGAAAACTTGAAGCACACAAGGGTGTTGGGCCCCTGATTTGGATACATAGATTTGAATATTCACTGAAGGTCATTTTGAGTATTCAGAAATGAATATGTATGTCAGGAAAATGAATATTTCTGAGAAACCCATGGTGGACATGAAACAATCAAGGTACTATAAGAATGTGACACATAAAATACATGTTTGAAAATTATAGTGTGTGTACGTATATATATGTGTATATATATTAAATGTAGTAGTACTTATGCCAATCGAAATTCATAAAGGGATATCTATCCTTCACATACCCAAAATATTCATTTTCCTCTACATTGTTTCATGTATAAACTTGTTGAAGTATAAAGCTCACCACAGTGTGAATTTTGAGTTACCTCAGTGTATTGGGGGGCAGGGATCTCTTCATGAAATTCATATTTTCCAAAGTGAGTGTACTCTCAAGAATATACCTGTGATGGCAGTAGGAGTGTATATATATATATATATATATATATATATATATATATATATATATATATATATATGTATATATATGTATACAAAGATATACATTGTGACTCAGGCGACAGAGACTGGGAGTCAGGAAGTTACATATTTGTTCCTTTTGAAAATTCATGGAGAGATAAAAGGAGAAAAGTGTGTGACAGGTTGTATAATATGTTTCTCTGATGAAGCCAAAGGCAAGTCCATGTATACACCACGCCTCCTATCAAATGCCTCTAGTTCTATTCTTTTAGGATTATTTTTAACGATGTTACGATAAGTCGTCAGAGGCTGGTAGGTTATGGGTCAGTGTCAGAGATTCAATGTTTCAAAGGGCAAATGGGAAAACGAATCTACTAAATATGCGAACATGTGCCACATAAAAATCTTCCACTGCCATCCACCACGATGCCTTGACATTACTATCACCCCAAATAAGACACAATGAGAGGAGAAGAGGAAAAAAATCTGTGAATACATATCTGGAATTGGAAATGCTGAGGAGCTCACAAACTTGGGTGTGGCAGAAGAGATCCCAAAAGAAGGGGACAGGGTAAACCTTCCACAAACATGGAAGTTTGCTGGTTTAATGACTTCTTGACTATCTGCCTCCGACATTTGTGCACTAGAAATATAGCTTTGTGCTTTAGCTTCTTTTGTAGTGAGACCATGAAAGCTTGGTCTCAGTCTATATGAACAGGAGGACATGGTTTCATATTTTCCAATACCCACAGGAGGCAGCAGAGCTGAATCCTCTCTTTGTAGGTAACTGTGTCCGTTGGGGTATGAATGTCTCCCCGGGTGGATGGTGAAGCCTTTGGCTCACCCTCCAGGTTTAATGGCATTTCTTGCAGCTTCCCTGGAAAAATGGTGTTTGTTTTGGAAATACATAAAGGTCAACCGGGACACAGTGCTGGAGGGAGCTCTGTCACGTGTGGTGAGTCAGGGTCTGAAGGAAAAAAACACAAACCGGCCTGCTACCCCACATATCTTTCCCACTTGAGCATAGCAACTCGATTCTGAGCATCGCACCAAATCCTCTCCCCACAACAACATGCCTTTATAGTTTAGGGTCTTCTGGCTGCACCTTGTCAGTCACAGGTCATTTGGAAGCCAGTGACAGAACCACAGGGGCCAACAACAGATGGTGTATCACACACCTGCACTCCATTGCTCCAGGCCCAGTTCCCTGCTGGCTCCTACTCACTGGCATCTCTGTTCTTCACCATGGTCCTGAATTCCACTCAGTCAAAAACAGCCCTCGCTGGTTCAGTCATGATGAGCAACAGGAGATCTAAGGGTTCTCCAGGGATTTCTGGTCACGGGATTCTCATAAACCTCATGGTGTTTGCCTAGCCATATTTCAAGAATGAAGAAGTTAGCACCGTGGGTTTTGATTCATTCAGGAGCCGTTAAGTGTTGAGGAATCTCCTTTCCATAAAAGCTCTGGAGATCTCATGCAGGCAAGGCTTTTCAAGGAGTGGCAAAAGGTCACAGGAATCCAGGCCCATTGGGGTCTAAAATATGAGGTTCATGTGAGTTTTGGCTCTCAAGTATAGCTGAAAAAAAAGGCTTTAACAGCCAAATCATGTGAAATCCTGGCTGAGATTCCCAGTGCTGTGGAGAAAGCCACCCTCGGCCTAGATCTCAGTTTCCAAAGGCTCCTCGGATGCCCGGCCTTCTCAAATCCCAACACAATTCATGGCAAGAGTTCTCTGAGATCAGTTCCAGAACTCATTCTCTAATGGCATCACACCAGAATTCAAGCTGAGGTGGACCCAGTCATCTTTTCCAGCCACCACACAAAAGACCACTCTTCTAACAAAAACACTCCCACATGGCCCTCATCTTCTTCCATACAGACGCTCATCATAACATTCTGGCTGGGGGTTTGCATAGGAGGAGCAGTCGAAGATGGTGTTCAAAGTAAGCTCTCATGCCCATCATATGCCAAATGTCGTGGTGGCCTGGACACCCTTCCTGAGAAATAGATAGTTAAATGAGCCTCTAGTGAATACTGCTCTGCTTCTCAAATTAGAGGCCTCCTGCCTGCCAGGGTAGATTCTTTATGTGTACTGGAGTCATGTAAAAACCCAGACACCTGTGTGCTAGTTACTGGAGGGCTTGCAACAACTCATTTGACCCAGAGGATCCCGTTTCTTACTTCTTAGGGGTCAGGAACCAGACCAGAGGAAGGCAAGAAGTCGACATCATCCAATATTACACTTCTATTTCATCCTTGTAGATTGGGATGGACACATGGGATTTTTCTTGAGTTTCCTGGGGTGCTGAGAATGTAATTCACAGCCACACACAGGGTCAAGGGTCTCATTCAGACACAGCTTTTACCAAGCACTTTACCTAAAAGGCACAGATTAGGCCTCTTCATTTCCATTTGAAACTGTCTTCTTGAGGATCCCCAAAGGAGTGCCCCAAGGCCAAGACCTCCCTGACACTCAGGGGAACAGAACAATAGGGAAGAAAGAAGCCTGGAGAAAAACTTTGCTTTAGTTGAACACTGTGGCACTGATAGGTCCTAATCCTGCAACTTGGGTTGCTATCTATCCAAGCAGGGATTCTCCAGGGAGATCCTTACCAGTCATGCTAATTTTGGAGTTTTCTGAGAAGCTTGCCATTCCCTTCAGCAATCCTGTCCATGGCCATGTCACAGAGCTTGAAGGTGGTACACATCTTGGGCACAAAACCACGAACCCCTTCAGAGAGTGGCCAAAATTCAGGACGGATACAGGAACTTAGGATCATGGTAGGTGTTGCCCATCTGCAAGGCAAGCAGCAGTCCATTCATTAATTGGCCATGAGGAGTCCTGCAAAGATTTCCACTACACAAGACACATTCAAAGCTGCATTCTTCTCTCTACTCTCTTTAACCACAAACCCAGTGGGATCCACTGACATAGAAACACTCACTAGTTAACAGTCCATTTCTAACCAACAACAACAACAACAACAACAAAAGGATTTACCTTCATGTTCTCAGAACATGAGACAAAACGACAAACTGAAACACACACCCACTAAGACACGCAAAACCACACCTGTATTTTATCTTCATCTAGCCACTCTGTCCTCTGACTGGTGGGTCAAAATATGTTACCCAGCAGTGGCCTGTCCTGTCTCAGCCCTGGTTTCCCTGGCAATCTCTGTGTAGTTGTGAGGAGCCAGCAATGAGCCAACACTTCTTTCTCAGGAAAGGCCCCTGTTCAGACCATTCAAGGCATTTGGCTATCCACACCTCACTAGGTGCCAAGAAAGAATGACTCTGGCCTTGGTACAGACAAACAAGTGAGCCCATTGGGACTGGAACTGCCTCTGGGTGCCTTGCCTCCTGGATCCCAAGTTCAGAGAGTTCCATCACCAAGGAAGTGAGGTGAGGTCACTTCCTTCAGGGAAGTGAATGAGGTCACACTGCCTTGGTAACCAGTTTGTCCTAACAGTTGTTTCCAAGGGTCCCATGAGATGGAGGCTGCCCCACCTTCCTGTGACATTTTCACAAGACACAAAAGTCCATATACCCTAGGAGCCCGGGATCAGCGATCCACACAGGCCTGATTGTGTCCATCTTCCCTGCCTTGAGAAGAGAGAGGCCGACTCAGCCTCATCCCTTCGTCCTGACAGCGTAGTTGGCCATGGAAGATGACGTTAGACCTCCGGGGTCCTAACTGGCTGCCTACATTTGCTCCAGGGATCATTTCGGCACCTGCCTTTGAGCTTCTCAGCAGCTGTAGGGTTCCCTCCATACCCGTATGGCAAGAGCAACTCAGGACCTGCTATTATGTGAAAACAGATTGCGGGAAAAGAGTATGGTTAAGGGTCGTATCATGTTCCATTTGGGTTAGGTGTCATGCTGCTGGATGAATACTGGTATTGGGCAACTGGGATATTTTTCAGAATGTAAGGTGAAATGTAACTATGAAAATAGAAAACTAGGTAAGATCTGAAGCACACAAGGGTGTTGGGCCCCTGATTTGGATACATAGATTTGAATATTCACTGAAGGTCATTTTGAGTATTCAGAAATGAATATGTATGTCAGGAAAATGAATATTTCTGAGAAACCCATGGTGGACATGAAACAATCAAGGTAGTATAAGAATATGACACATAAAATACATGTTTGAAAATTATAGTGTGTGTACGTATATATATGTGTATATATATTAAATGTAGTGGTACTTATGCCAATCGAAATTCATAAATGGATATATATCCTTCACATACCCAAAATATTCATTTTCCTCTACATTGTTTCATGTATAAACTTGTTGAAGTATAAAGCTCACCACAGTGTGAATTTTGAGTTACCTCAGTGTATTGGGGGGCAGGGATCTCTTCATGAAATTCATATTTTCCAAAGTGAGTGTACTCTCAAGAATATACCTGTGATGGCAGTAGGAGTGTATATATATATATATATATATATATATATATATATATATATATATATATGTATATATATGTATACAAAGATATACATTGTGACTCAGGCGACAGAGACTGGGAGTCAGGAAGTTACATATTTGTTCCTTTTGAAAATTCATGGAGAGATAAAAGGAGAAAAGTGTGTGACAGGTTGTATAATATGTTTCTCTGATGAAGCCAAAGGCAAGTCCATGTATACACCACGCCTCCTATCAAATGCCTCTACTTCTATTCTTTTAGGATTATTTTTAACGATGTTACGATAAGTCGTCAGAGGCTGGTAGGTTATGGGTCAGTGTCAGAGATTCAATGTTTCAAAGGGCAAATGGGAAAACAAGTCTACTAAATATGCGAACATGTGCCACATAAAAATCTTCCACCACCATCCACTACAATGCCTTGACATTACTATCACCCCAAATAAGACACAATGAGAGGAGAAGAGGAAAAAAATCTGTGAATACATATCTGGAATTGGAAATGCTGAGGAGCTCACAAACTTGGGTGTGGCAGAAGAGATCCCAAAAGTAGGGGACGGGGTAAACCTTCCACAAACATGGAAGTTTGCTGGTTTAATGACTTCTTGACTATCTGCCTCCGACATTTGTGCACTAGAAATATAGCTTTGTGCTTTAGCTTCTTTTGTAGTGAGACCATGAAAGCTTGGTCTCAGTCTATGTGAACAGGAGGACATGGTTTCATATTTTCCAATACCCACAGGAGGCAGCAGAGCTGAATCCTCTCTTTGTAGGTAACCGTGTCTGTTGGGGTATGAATGTCGCCCTGGGTGGATTGTGAAGCCTTTGGCTCACCCTCCAGGTTTAATGGCATTTCTTGCAGCTTCCCTGGAAAAATGGTGTTTGTTTTGGAAATACATAAAGGTCAACCGGGACACAGTGCTGGAGGGAGCTCTGTCACGTGGGGTGAGTCAGGGTCTGAAGGAAAAAAACACAAACTGGCGTGCTACCCCACATATCTTTCCCACTTGAGCATAGCAACTCGATTCTGAGCATCCCACCAAATCCTCTCCCCACAACAACATGCCTTTATAGTTTAGGGTCTTCTGGCTGCACCTTGTCAGTCACAGGTCATTTGGAAGCCAGTGACAGAACCACAGGGGCCAACAACAGATGGTGTATCACACACCTGCACTCCATTGCTCCAGGCCCAGTTCCCTGCTGGCTCCTACTCACTGGCATCTCTGTTCTTCACCATGGTCCTGAATTCCACTCAGTCAAAAACAGCCCTCGCTGGTTCAGTCATGATGAGCAACAGGAGATCTAAGGGTTCTCCAGGGATTTCTGGTCACGGGATTCTCATAAACCTCATGGTATTTGCATAGCCATATTTCAAGAATGAAGAAGTTAGCACCGTGGGTTTTGATTCATTCAGGAGCCGTTAAGTGTTGAGGAATCTCCTTTCCATAAAAGCTCTGGAGATCTCATGCAGGCAAGGCTTTTCAAGGAGTGGCCAAATGTCACAGGAATCCAGGCCCATTGGGGTCTAAAATATGAGGTTCATGTGAGTTTTGGCTCTCAAGTATAGCTGAAAAGGCTTTAACAGCCAAATCATGTGAAATCCTGGCTGAGATTCCCAGTGCTGTGGAGAAAGCCACCCTCGGCCTAGATCTCAGTTTCCAAAGGCTCCTCGGATGCCTGGCCTTCTCAAATCCCAACACAATTCATGGCAAGAGTTCTCTGAGATCAGTTCCAGAACTCATTCTCTAATGGCATCACACCAGAATTCAAGCTGAGGTGGACCCAGTCATCTTTTCCAGCCACCACACAAAAGACCACTCTTCTAACAAAAACACTCCCACATGGCCCTCATCTTCTTCCATACAGACGCTCATCATAACATTCTGGCTGGGTGTTTGCATAGGAGGAGCAGTCGAAGATGGTGTTCAAAGTAAGCTCTCATGCCCATCATATGCCAAATGTCATGGTGGCCTGGACACCCTTCCTGAGAAATAGATAGTTAAATGAGCCTCTAGTGAATACTGCTCTGCTTCTCAAATTAGAGGCCTCCTGCCTGCCAGGGTAGATTCTTTATGTGTACTGGAGTCATGTAAAAACCCAGACACCTGTGTGCTAGTTACTGGAGGGCTTGCAACAACTCATTTGACCCAGAGGATCCCTTTTCTTACTTCTTAGGGGTCAGGAACCAGACCAGAGGAAGGCAAGAAGTCGACATCATCCAATATTACACTTCTTTTTCATCCTTGTAGATTTGGATGGACACATGGGATTTTTCTTGAGTTTCCTGGGGTGCTGAGAATGTAATTCACAGCCACACACAGGGTCAAGGGTCTCATTCAGACACAGCTTTTACCAAGCACTTTACCTAAAAGGCACAGATTAGGCCTCTTCATTTCCATTTGAAACTGTCTTCTTGAGGATCCCCAAAGGACTGCCCCAAGGCCAAGACCTCCCTGACACTCAGGGGAACAGAACAATAGGGAAGAAAGAAGCCTGGAGAAAAACTTTGCTTTAGTTGAACACTGTGGCACTGATAGGTCCTAATCCTGCAACTTGGGTTGCTATCTATCCAAGCAGGGATTCTCCAGGGAGATCCTTACCAGTCATGCTAATTTTGGAGTTTTCTGAGAAGCTTGCCATTCCCTTCAGCAATCCTGTCCATGGCCATGTCACAGAGCTTGAAGGTGGTACACATCTTGGGCACAAAACCACGAACCCCTTCAGAGAGTGGCCAAAATTCAGGACGGATACAGGAACTTAGGATCATGGTAGGTGTTGCCCATCTGCAAGGCAAGCAGCAGTCCATTCATTAATTGGCCATGAGGAGTCCTGCAAAGATTTCCACTACACAAGACACATTCAAAGCTGCATTCTTCTCTCTACTCTCTTTAACCACAAACCCAGTGGGATCCACTGACATAGAAACACTCACTAGTTAACAGTCCATTTCAAACCAACAACAACAACAACAACAACAACAACAACAAAAGGATTTACCTTCATGTTCTCAGAACATGAGACAAAACGAAAAAATGGAAACACACACCCACTAAGACACGCAAAACCACACCTGTATTTTATCTTCATCTATCCACTCTGTCCTCTGACTGGTGGGTCAAAATATGTTACCCAGCAGTGGCCTGTCCTGTCTCAGCCCTGGTTTCCCTGGCCATCTCTGTGTAGTTGTGAGGAGCCAGCAATGAGCCAACACTTCTTTCTCAGGAAAGGCCCCTGTTCAGACCATTCAAGGCATTTGGCTATCCACACCTCACTAGGTGCCAAGAAAGAATGACTCTGGCCTTGGTACAGACAAACAAGTGAGCCCATTGGGACTGGAACTGCCTCTGGGTGCCTCGCCTCCTGGATCCCAAGTTCAGAGAGTTCCATCACCAAGGAAGTGAGGTGAGGTCACTTCCTTCAGGGAAGTGAATGAGGTCACACTGCCTTGGTAACCAGTTTGTCCTAACAGTTGTTTCCAAGGGTCCCATGAGATGGAGGCTGCCCCACCTTCCTGTGACATTTTCACAAGACACGAAAGTCCATATACCCTAGGAGCCCGGGATCAGCAATCCACACAGGCCTGATTGTGTCCATCTTCCCTGCCTTGAGAAGAGAGAGGCCGACTCAGCCTCATCCCTTCATCCTGACTGCGTAGTTGGCCATGGAAGATGACGTTAGACCTCCGGGGTCCTAACTGGCTGCCTACATTTGCTCCAGGGATCATTTCGGCACCTGCCTTTGAGCTTCTCAGCAGCTGTAGGGTTCCCTACATACCCGTATGGCAAGAGCAACTCAGGACCTGCTGTTATGTGAAAACAGATTGAGGGAACAGAGTATGGTTAAGGGTCATATCATGTTCCATTTGGGTTAGGTGTCATGCTGCTGGATGAATACTGGTATTGGGCAACTGGGATATTTTTCAGAATGTAAGGTGAAATGTAACTATGAAAATAGAAAACTAGGTAAGATCTGAAGCACACAAGGGTGTTGGGCCCCTGATTTGGATACATAGATTTGAATATTCACTGAAGGTCATTTTGAGTATTCAGAAATGAATATGTATGTCAGGAAAATGAATATTTCTGAGAAACCCATGGTGGACATGAAACAATCAAGGTAGTATAACAATATGACACATAAAATACATGTTTGAAAATTATAGTGTGTGTACGTATATATATGTGTATATATATTAAATGTAGTAGTACTTATGCCAATCGAAATTCATAAAGGGATATCTATCCTTCACATACCCAAAATATTCATTTTCCTCTACATTGTTTCATGTATAAACTTGTTGAAGTATAAAGCTCACCACAGTGTGAATTTTGAGTTACCTCAGTGTATTGGGGGGCAGGGATCTCTTCATGAAATTCATATTTTCCAAAGTGAGTGTACTCTCAAGAATATACCTGTGATGGCAGTAGGAGTGTATATATATATATATATATATATATATATATATATATATATATATGTATATATATGTATACAAAGATATACATTGTGACTCAGGCGACAGAGACTGGGAGTCAGGAAGTTACATATTTGTTCCTTTTGAAAATTCATGGAGAGATAAAAGGAGAAAAGTGTGTGACAGGTTGTATAATATGTTTCTCTGATGAAGCCAAAGGCAAGTCCATGTATACACCACGCCTCCTATCAAATGCCTCTACTTCTATTCTTTTAGGATTATTTTTAACGATGTTACGATAAGTCGTCAGAGGCTGGTAGGTTATGGGTCAGTGTCAGAGATTCAATGTTTCAAAGGGCAAATGGGAAAACGAGTCTACTAAATATGCGAACATGGGCCACATAAAAATCTTCCACTGCCGTCCACCACGATGCCTGGACATTACTATCACCCCAAAGAAGACACAATGAGAGGAGAAGAGGAAAAAAATCTGTGAATACATATCTGGAATTGGAAATGCTGAGGAGCTCACAAACTTGGGTGTGGCAGAAGAGATCCCAAAAGAAGGGGACAGGGTAAACCTTCCACAAACATGGAAGTTTGCTGGTTTAATGACTTCTTGACTATCTGCCTCCGACATTTGTGCACTAGAAATATAGCTTTGTGCTTTAGCTTCTTTTGTAGTGAGACCATGAAAGCTTGGTCTCAGTCTATGTGAACAGGAGGACATGGTTTCATATTTTCCAATACCCACAGGAGGCAGCAGAGCTGAATCCTCTCTTTGTAGGTAACCGTGTCCGTTGGGGTATGAATGTCTCCCTGGGTGGATTGTGAAGCCTTTGGCTCACCCTCCAGGTTTAATGGCATTTCTTGCAGCTTCCCTGGAAAAATGGTGTTTGTTTTGGAAATACATAAAGGTCAACCGGGACACAGTGCTGGAGGGAGCTCTGTCACGTGGGGTGAGTCAGGGTCTGAAGGAAAAAAACACAAACCGGCCTGCTACCCCACATATCTTTCCCACTTGAGCATAGCAACTCGATTCTGAGCATTGCACCAAATCCTCTCCCCACAACAACATGCCTTTATAGTTTAGGGTCTTCTGGCTGCACCTTGTCAGTCACAGGTCATTTGGAAGCCAGTGACAGAACCACAGGGGCCAACAACAGATGGTGTATTACACACCTGCACTCCATTGCTCCAGGCCCAGTTCCCTGCTGGCTCCTACTCACTGGCATCTCTGTTCTTCACCATGGTCCTGAATTCCACTCAGTCAAAAACAGCCCTCGCTGGTTCAGTCATGATGAGCAACAGGAGATCTAAGGGTTCTCCAGGGATTTCTGGTCACGGGATTCTCATAAACCTCATGGTATTTGCCTAGCCATATTTCAAGAATGAAGAAGTTAGCACCGTGGGTTTTGATTCATTCAGGAGCCGTTAAGTGTTGAGGAATCTCCTTTCCATAAAAGCTCTGGAGATCTCATGCAGGCAAGGCTTTTCAAGGAGTGGCAAAAGGTCACAGGAATCCAGGCCCATTGGGGTCTAAAATATGAGGTTCATGTGAGTTTTGGCTCTCAAGTATAGCTGAAAAAAAAAGGCTTTAACAGCCAAATCATGTGAAATCCTGGCTGAGATTCCCAGTGCTGTGGAGAAAGCCACCCTCGGCCTAGATCTCAGTTTCCAAAGGCTCCTCGGATGCCCGGCCTTCTCAAATCCCAACACAATTCATGGCAAGAGTTCTCTGAGATCAGTTCCAGAACTCATTCTCTAATGGCATCACACCAGAATTCAAGCTGAGGTGGACCCAGTCATCTTTTCCAGCCACCACACAAAAGACCACTCTTCTAACAAAAACACTCCCACATGGCCCTCATCTTCTTCCATACAGACGCTCATCATAACATTCTGGCTGGGGGTTTGCATAGGAGGAGCAGTCGAAGATGGTGTTCAAAGTAAGCTCTCATGCCCATCATATGCCAAATGTCATGGTGGCCTGGACACCCTTCCTGAGAAATAGATAGTTAAATGAGCCTCTAGTGAATACTGCTCTGCTTCTCAAATTAGAGGCCTCCTGCCTGCCAGGGTAGATTCTTTATGTGTACTGGAGTCATGTAAAAACCCAGACACCTGTGTGCTAGTTACTGGAGGGCTTGCAACAACTCATTTGACCCAGAGGATCCCGTTTCTTACTTCTTAGGGGTCAGGAACCAGACCAGAGGAAGGCAAGAAGTCGACATCATCCAATATTACACTTCTATTTCATCCTTGTAGATTGGGATGGACACATGCGATTTTTCTTGAGTTTCCTGGGGTGCTGAGAATGTAATTCACAGCCACACACAGGGCCAAGGGTCTCATTCAGACACAGCTTTTACCAAGCACTTTACCTAAAAGGCACAGATTAGGCCTCTTCATTTCCATTTGAAACTGTCTTCTTGAGGATCCCCAAAGGAGTGCCCCAAGGCCAAGACCTCCCTGACACTCAGGGGAACAGAACAATAGGGAAGAAAGAAGCCTGGAGAAAAACTTTGCTTTAGTTGAACACTGTGGCACTGATAGGTCCTAATCCTGCAACTTGGGTTGCTATCTATCCAAGCAGGGATTCTCCAGGGAGATCCTTACCAGTCATGCTAATTTTGGAGTTTTCTGAGAAGCTTGCCATTCCCTTCAGCAATCCTGTCCATGGCCATGTCACAGAGCTTGAAGGTGGTACACATCTTGGGCACAAAACCACGAACCCCTTCAGAGAGTGGCCAAAATTCAGGACGGATACAGGAACTTAGGATCATGGTAGGTGTTGCCCATCTGCAAGGCAAGCAGCAGTCCATTCATTAATTGGCCATGAGGAGTCCTGCAAAGATTTCCACTACACAAGACACATTCAAAGCTGCATTCTTCTCTCTACTCTCTTTAACCACAAACCCAGTGGGATCCACTGACATAGAAACACTCACTAGTTAACAGTCCATTTCAAACCAACAACAACAACAACAACAACAACAACAAAAGGATTTACCTTCATGTTCTCAGAACATGAGACAAAACGACAAACTGAAACACACACCCACTAAGACACGCAAAACCACACCTGTATTTTATCTTCATCTATCCACTCTGTCCTCTGACTGGTGGGTCAAAATATGTTACCCAGCAGTGGCCTGTCCTGTCTCAGCCCTGGTTTCCCTGGCCATCTCTGTGTAGTTGTGAGGAGCCAGCAATGAGCCAACACTTCTTTCTCAGGAAAGGCCCCTGTTCAGACCATTCAAGGCATTTGGCTATCCACACCTCACTAGGTGCCAAGAAAGAATGACTCTGGCCTTGGTACAGACAAACAAGTGAGCCCATTGGGACTGGAACTGCCTCTGGGTGCCTCGCCTCCTGGATCCCAAGTTCAGAGAGTTCCATCACCAAGGAAGTGAGGTGAGGTCACTTCCTTCAGGGAAGTGAATGAGGTCACACTGCCTTGGTAACCAGTTTGTCCTAACAGTTGTTTCCAAGGGTCCCATGAGATGGAGGCTGCCCCACCTTCCTGTGACATTTTCACAAGACACGAAAGTCCATATACCCTAGGAGCCCGGGATCAGCCATCCACACAGGCCTGATTGTGTCCATCTTCCCTGCCTTGAGAAGAGAGAGGCCGACTCAGCCTCATCCCTTCATCCTGACTGCGTAGTTGGCCATGGAAGATGACGTTAGACCTCCGGGGTCCTAACTGGCTGCCTACATTTGCTCCAGGGATCATTACGGCACCTGCCTTTGAGCTTCTCAGCAGCTGTAGGGTTCCCTACATACCCGTATGGCAAGAGCAACTCAGGACCTGCTGTTATGTGAAAACAGATTGAGGGAACAGAGTATGGTTAAGGGTCATATCATGTTCCATTTGGGTTAGGTGTCATGCTGCTGGATGAATACTGGTATTGGGCAACTGGGATATTTTTCAGAATGTAAGGTGAAATGTAACTATGAAAATAGAAAACTAGGTAAGATCTGAAGCACACAAGGGTGTTGGGCCCCTGATTTGGATACATAGATTGGAATATTCACTGAAGGTCATTTTGAGTATTCAGAAATGAATATGTATGTCAGGAAAATGAATATTTCTGAGAAACCCATGGTGGACATGAAACAATCAAGGTAGTATAAGAATATGACACATAAAATACATGTTTGAAAATTATAGTGTGTGTACGTATATATATGTGTATATATATTAAATGTAGTAGTACTTATGCCAATCGAAATTCATAAAGGGATATCTATCCTTCACATACCCAAAATATTCATTTTCCTCTACATTGTTTCATGTATAAACTTGTTGAAGTATAAAGCTCACCACAGTGTGAATTTTGAGTTACCTCAGTGTATTGGGGGGCAGGGATCTCTTCATGAAATTCATATTTTCCAAAGTGAGTGTACTCTCAAGAATATACCTGTGATGGCAGTAGGAGTGTATATATATATATATATATATATATATATATATATATATATATATATATATATGTATACAAAGATATACATTGTGACTCAGGCGACAGAGACTGGGAGTCAGGAAGTTACATATTTGTTCCTTTTGAAAATTCATGGAGAGATAAAAGGAGAAAAGTGTGTGACAGGTTGTATAATATGTTTCTCTGATGAAGCCAAAGGCAAGTCCATGTATACACCACGCCTCCTATCAAATGCCTCTACTTCTATTCTTTTAGGATTATTTTTAACAATGTTACGATAAGTCGTCAGAGGCTGGTAGGTTATGGGTCAGTGTCAGAGATTCAATGTTTCAAAGGGCAAATGGGAAAACGAGTCTACTAAATATGCGAACATGTGCCACATAAAAATCTTCCACTGCCATCCACCACGATGCCTTGACATTACTATCACCCCAAATAAGACACAATGAGAGGAGAAGAGGAAAAAAATCTGTGAATACATATCTGGAATTGGAAATGCTGAGGAGCTCACAAACTTGGGTGTGGCAGAAGAGATCCCAAAAGTAGGGGACAGGGTAAACCTTCCACAAACATGGAAGTTTGCTGGTTTAATGACTTCTTGACTATCTGCCTCCGACATTTGTGCACTAGAAATATAGCTTTGTGCTTTAGCTTCTTTTGTAGTGAGACCATGAAAGCTTGGTCTCAGTCTATGTGAACGGGAGGACATGGTTTCATATTTTCCAATACCCACAGGAGGCAGCAGAGCTGAATCCTCTCTTTGTAGGTAACTGTGTCCGTTGGGGTATGAATGTCTCCCCGGGTGGATTGTGAAGCCTTTGGCTCACCCTCCAGGTTTAATGGCATTTCTTGCAGCTTCCCTGGAAAAATGGTGTTTGTTTTGGAAATACATAAAGGTCAACCGGGACACAGTGCTGGAGGGAGCTCTGTCACGTGGGGTGAGTCAGGGTCTGAAGGAAAAAAACACAAACCGGCCTACTACCCCACATATCTTTCCCACTTGAGCATAGCAACTCGATTCTGAGCATCGCACCAAATCCTCTCCCCACAACAACATGCCTTTATAGTTTAGGGTCTTCTGGCTGCACCTTGTCAGTCACAGGTCATTTGGAAGCCAGTGACAGAACCACAGGGGCCAACAACAGATGGTGTATCACACACCTGCACTCCATTGCTCCAGGCCCAGTTCCCTGCTGGCTCCTACTCACTGGCATCTCTGTTCTTCACCATGGTCCTGAATTCCACTCAGTCAAAAACAGCCCTCGCTGGTTCAGTCATGATGAGCAACAGGAGATCTAAGGGTTCTCCAGGGATTTCTGGTCACGGGATTCTCATAAACCTCATGGTATTTGCCTAGCCATATTTCAAGAATGAAGAAGTTAGCACCGTGGGTTTTGATTCATTCAGGAGCCGTTAAGTGTTGAGGAAACTCCTTTCCATAAAAGCTCTGGAGATCTCATGCAGGCAAGGCTTTTCAAGGAGTGGCAAAAGGTCACAGGAATCCAGGCCCATTGGGGTCTAAAATATGAGGTTCATGTGAGTTTTGGCTCTCAAGTATAGCTGAAAAAAAAGGCTTTAACAGCCAAATCATGTGAAATCCTGGCTGAGATTCCCAGTGCTGTGGAGAAAGCCACCCTCGGCCTAGATCTCAGTTTCCAAAGGCTCCTCGGATGCCCGGCCTTCTCAAATCCCAACACAATTTATGGCAAGAGTTCTCTGAGATCAGTTCCAGAACTCATTCTCTAATGGCATCACACCAGAATTCAAGCTGAGGTGGACCCAGTCATCTTTTCCAGCCACCACACAAAAGACCACTCTTCTAACAAAAACACTCCCACATGGCCCTCATCTTCTTCCATACAGACGCTCATCATAACATTCTGGCTGGGGGTTTGCATAGGAGGAGCAGTCGAAGATGGTGTTCAAAGTAAGCTCTCATGCCCATCATATGCCAAATGTCATGGTGGCCTGGACACCCTTCCTGAGAAATAGATAGTTAAATGAGCCTCTAGTGAATACTGCTCTGCTTCTCAAATTAGAGGCCTCCTGCCTGCCAGGGTAGATTCTTTATGTGTACTGGAGTCATGTAAAAACCCAGACACCTGTGTGCTAGTTACTGGAGGGCTTGCAACAACTCATTTGACCCAGAGGATCCCGTTTCTTACTTCTTAGGGGTCAGGAACCAGACCAGAGGAAGGCAAGAAGTCGACATCATCCAATATTACACTTCTATTTCATCCTTGTAGATTGGGATGGACACATGGGATTTTTCTTGAGTTTCCTGGGGTGCTGAGAATGTAATTCACAGCCACACACAGGGTCAAGGGTCTCATTCAGACACAGCTTTTACCAAGCACTTTACCTAAAAGGCACAGATTAGGCCTCTTCATTTCCATTTGAAACTGTCTTCTTGAGGATCCCCAAAGGAGTGCCCCAAGGCCAAGACCTCCCTGACACTCAGGGGAACAGAACAATAGGGAAGAAAGAAGCCTGGAGAAAAACTTTGCTTTAGTTGAACACTGTGGCACTGATAGGTCCTAATCCTGCAACTTGGGTTGCTATCTATCCAAGCAGGGATGCTCCAGGGAGATCCTTACCAGTCATGCTAATTTTGGAGTTTTCTGAGAAGCTTGCCATTCCCTTCAGCAATCCTGTCCATGGCCATGTCACAGAGCTTGAAGGTGGTACACATCTTGGGCACAAAACCACGAACCCCTTCAGAGAGTGGCCAAAATTCAGGACGGATACAGGAACTTAGGATCATGGTAGGTGTTGCCCATCTGCAAGGCAAGCAGCAGTCCATTCATTAATTGGCCATGAGGAGTCCTGCAAAGATTTCCACTACACAAGACACATTCAAAGCTGCATTCTTCTCTCTACTCTCTTTAACCACAAACCCAGTGGGATCCACTGACATAGAAACACTCACTAGTTAACAGTCCATTTCAAACCAACAACAACAACAACAACAACAACAACAACAAAAGGATTTACCTTCATGTTCTCAGAACATGAGACAAAACGACAAATTGAAACACACACCCACTAAGACACGCAAAACCACACCTGTATTTTATCTTCATCTATCCACTCTGTCCTCTGACTGGTGGGTCAGAATATGTTACCCAGCAGTGGCCTGTCCTGTCTCAGCCCTGGTTTCCCTGGCCATCTCTGTGTAGTTGTGAGGAGCCAGCAATGAGCCAACACTTCTTTCTCAGGAAAGGCCCCTGTTCAGACCATTCAAGGCATTTGGCTATCCACACCTCACTAGGTGCCAAGAAAGAATGACTCTGGCCTTGGTACAGACAAACAAGTGAGCCCATTGGGACTGGAACTGCCTCTGGGTGCCTCGCCTCCTGGATCCCAAGTTCAGAGAGTTCCATCACCAAGGAAGTGAGGTGAGGTCACTTCCTTCGGGGAAGTGAATGAGGTCACACTGCCTTGGTAACCAGTTTGTCCTAACAGTTGTTTCCAAGGGTCCCATGAGATGGAGGCTGCCCCACCTTCCTGTGACATTTTCACAAGACACGAAAGTCCATATACCCTAGGAGCCCGGGATCAGCCATCCACACAGGCCTGATTGTGTCCATCTTCCCTGCCTTGAGAAGAGAGAGGCCGACTCAGCCTCATTCCTTCATCCTGACTGCGTAGTTGGCCATGGAAGATGACGTTAGACCTCAGGGGTCCTAACTGGCTGCCTACATATGCTCCAGGGATCATTTCGGCACCTGCCTTTGAGCTTCTCAGCAGCTGTAGGGTTCCCTACATACCCGTATGGCAAGAGCAACTCAGGACCTGCTGTTATGTGAAAACAGATTGAGGGAACAGAGTATGGTTAAGGGTCATATCATGTTCCATTTGGGTTAGGTGTCATGCTGCTGGATGAATACTGGTATTGGGCAACTGGGATATTTTTCAGAATGTAAGGTGAAATGTAACTATGAGAATAGAAAACTAGGTAAGATCTGAAGCACACAAGGGTGTTGGGCCCCTGATTTGGATACATAGATTTGAATATTCACTGAAGGTCATTTTGAGTATTCAGAAATGAATATGTATGTCAGGAAAATGAATATTTCTGAGAAACCCATGGTGGACATGAAACAATCAAGGTAGTATAAGAATATGACACATAAAATACATGTTTGAAAATTATAGTGTGTGTACGTATATATATGTGTATATATATTAAATGTAGTAGTACTTATGCCAATCGAAATTCATAAAGGGATATCTATCCTTCACATACCCAAAATATTCATTTTCCTCTACATTGTTTCATGTATAAACTTGTTGAAGTATAAAGCTCACCACAGTGTGAATTTTGAGTTACCTCAGTGTATTGGGGGGCAGGGATCTCTTCATGAAATTCATATTTTCCAAAGTGAGTGTACTCTCAAGAATATACCTGTGATGGCAGTAGGAGTGTATATATATATATATATATGTATATATATGTATACAAAGATATACATTGTGACTCAGGCGACAGAGACTGGGAGTCAGGAAGTTACATATTTGTTCCTTTTGAAAATTCATGGAGAGATAAAAGGAGAAAAGTGTGTGACAGGTTGTATAATATGTTTCTCTGATGAAGCCAAAGGCAAGTCCATGTATACACCACGCCTCCTATCAAATGCCTCTACTTCTATTCTTTTAGGATTATTTTTAACGATGTTACGATAAGTCGTCAGAGGCTGGTAGGTTATGGGTCAGTGTCAGAGATTCAATGTTTCAAAGGGCAAATGGGAAAACGAGTCTACTAAATATGCGAACATGGGCCACATAAAAATCTTCCACTGCCGTCCACCACGATGCCTGGACATTACTATCACCCCTAATAAGACACAATGAGAGGAGAAGAGGAAAAAAATCTGTGAATACATATCTGGAATTGGAAATGCTGAGGAGCTCACAAACTTGGGTGTGGCAGAAGAGATCCCAAAAGAAGGGGACAGGGTAAACCTTCCACAAACATGGAAGTTTGCTGGTTTAATGACTTCTTGACTATCTGCCTCCGACATTTGTGCACTAGAAATATAGCTTTGTGCTTTAGCTTCTTTTGTAGTGAGACCATGAAAGCTTGGTCTCAGTCTATGTGAACAGGAGGACATGGTTTCATATTTTCCAATACCCACAGGAGGCAGCAGAGCTGAATCCTCTCTTTGTAGGTAACCGTGTCCGTTGGGGTATGAATGTCTCCCTGGGTGGATTGTGAAGCCTTTGGCTCACCCTCCAGGTTTAATGGCATTTCTTGCAGCTTCCCTGGAAAAATGGTGTTTGTTTTGGAAATACATAAAGGTCAACCGGGACACAGTGCTGGAGGGAGCTCTGTCACGTGGGGTGAGTCAGGGTCTGAAGGAAAAAAACACAAACCGGCCTGCTACCCCACATATCTTTCCCACTTGAGCATAGCAACTCGATTCTGAGCATCGCACCAAATCCTCTCCCCACAACAACATGCCTTTATAGTTTAGGGTCTTCTGGCTGCACCTTGTCAGTCACAGGTCATTTGGAAGCCAGTGACAGAACCACAGGGGCCAACAACAGATGGTGTATCACACACCTGCACTCCATTGCTCCAGGCCCAGTTCCCTGCTGGCTCCTACTCACTGGCATCTCTGTTCTTCACCATGGTCCTGAATTCCACTCAGTCAAAAACAGCCCTCGCTGGTTCAGTCATGATGAGCAACAGGAGATCTAAGGGTTCTCCAGGGATTTCTGGTCACGGGATTCTCATAAACCTCATGGTATTTGCCTAGCCATATTTCAAGAATGAAGAAGTTAGCACCGTGGGTTTTGATTCATTCAGGAGCCGTTAAGTGTTGAGGAATCTCCTTTCCATAAAAGCTCTGGAGATCTCATGCAGGCAAGGCTTTTCAAGGAGTGGCAAAAGGTCACAGGAATCCAGGCCCATTGGGGTCTAAAATATGAGGTTCATGTGAGTTTTGGCTCTCAAGTATAGCTGAAAAAAAAGGCTTTAACAGCCAAATCATGTGAAATCCTGGCTGAGATTCCCAGTGCTGTGGAGAAAGCCACCCTCGGCCTAGATCTCAGTTTCCAAAGGCTCCTCGGATGCCCGGCCTTCTCAAATCCCAACACAATTCATGGCAAGAGTTCTCTGAGATCAGTTCCAGAACTCATTCTCTAATGGCATCACACCAGAATTCAAGCTGAGGTGGACCCAGTCATCTTTTCCAGCCACCACACAAAAGACCACTCTTCTAACAAAAACACTCCCACATGGCCCTCGTCTTCTTCCATACAGACGCTCATCGTAACATTCTGGCTGGGGGTTTGCATAGGAGGAGCAGTCGAAGATGGTGTTCAAAGTAAGCTCTCATGCCCATCATATGCCAAATGTCACGGTGGCCTGGACACCCTTCCTGAGAAATAGATAGTTAAATGAGCCTCTAGTGAATACTGCTCTGCTTCTCAAATTAGAGGCCTCCTGCCTGCCAGGGTAGATTCTTTATGTGTACTGGAGTCATGTAAAAACCCAGACACCTGTGTGCTAGTTACTGGAGGGCTTGCAACAACTCATTTGACCCAGAGGATCCCTTTTCTTACTTCTTAGGGGTCAGGAACCAGACCAGAGGAAGGCAAGAAGTCGACATCATCCAATTACACTTCTTTTTCATCCTTGTAGATTTGGATGGACACATGGGATTTTTCTTGAGTTTCCTGGGGGTGCTGAGAATGTAATTCACAGCCACACACAGGGCCAAGGGTCTCATTCAGACACAGCTTTTACAAAGCACTTTACCTAAAAGGCACAGATTAGGCCTCTTCATTTCCATTTGAAACTGTCTTCTTGAGGATCCCCAAAGGAGTGCCCCAAGGCCAAGACCTCCCTGACACTCAGGGGAACAGAACAATAGGGAAGAAAGAAGCCTGGAGAAAAACTTTGCTTTAGTTGAACACTGTGGCTCTGATAGGTCCTAATCCTGCAACTTGGGTTGCTATCTATCCAAGCAGGGATTCTCCAGGGAGATCCTTACCAGTCATGCTAATTTTGGGGTTTTCTGAGAAGCTTGCCATTCCCTTCAGCAATCCTGTCCATGGCCATGTCACAGAGCTTGAAGGTGGTACACATCTTGGGCACAAAACCACGAACCCCTTCAGAGAGTGGCCAAAATTCAGGACGGATACAGGAACTTAGGATCATGGTAGGTGTTGCCCATCTGCAAGGCAAGCAGCAGTCCATTCATTAATTGGCCATGAGGAGTCCTGCAAAGATTTCCACTACACAAGACACATTCAAAGCTGCATTCTTCTCTCTACTCTCTTTAACCACAAACCCAGTGGGATCCACTGACATAGAAACACTCACTAGTTAACAGTCCATTTCAAACCAACAACAACAACAACAACAACAACAACAAAAGGATTTACCTTCATGTTCTCAGAACATGAGACAAAACGAAAAAATGGAAACACACACCCACTAAGACACGCAAAACCACACCTGTATTTTATCTTCATCTATCCACTCTGTCCTCTGACTGGTGGGTCAAAATATGTTACCCAGCAGTGGCCTGTCCTGTCTCAGCCCTGGTTTCCCTGGCCATCTCTGTGTAGTTGTGAGGAGCCAGCAATGAGCCAACACTTCTTTCTCAGGAAAGGCCCCTGTTCAGACCATTCAAGGCATTTGGCTATCCACACCTCACTAGGTGCCAAGAAAGAATGACTCTGGCCTTGGTACAGACAAACAAGTGAGCCCATTGGGACTGGAACTGCCTCTGGGTGCCTCGCCTCCTGGATCCCAAGTTCAGAGAGTTCCATCACCAAGGAAGTGAGGTGAGGTCACTTCCTTCAGGGAAGTGAATGAGGTCACACTGCCTTGGTAACCAGTTTGTCCTAACAGTTGTTTCCAAGGGTCCCATGAGATGGAGGCTGCCCCACCTTCCTGTGACATTTTCACAAGACACGAAAGTCCATATACCCTAGGAGCCCGGGATCAGCCATCCACACAGGCCTGATTGTGTCCATCTTCCCTGCCTTGAGAAGAGAGAGGCCGACTCAGCCTCATCCCTTCATCCTGACTGCGTAGTTGGCCATGGAAGATGACGTTAGACCTCCGGGGTCCTAACTGGCTGCCTACATTTGCTCCAGGGATCATTTCGGCACCTGCCTTTGAGCTTCTCAGCAGCTGTAGGGTTCCATACATACCCGTATGGCAAGAGCAACTCAGGACCTGCTGTTATGTGAAAACAGATTGAGGGAACAGAGTATGGTTAAGGGTCATATCATGTTCCATTTGGGTTAGATGTCATGCTGCTGGATGAATACTGGTATTGGGCAACTGGGATATTTTTCAGAATGTAAGGTGAAATGTAACTATGAAAATAGAAAACTAGGTAAGATCTGAAGCACACAAGGGTGTTGGGCCCCTGATTTGGATACATAGATTGGAATATTCACTGAAGGTCATTTTGAGTATTCAGAAATGAATATGTATGTCAGGAAAATGAATATTTCTGAGAAACCCATGGTGGACATGAAACAATCAAGGTAGTATAAGAATATGACACATAAAATACATGTTTGAAAATTATAGTGTGTGTACGTATATATATGTGTATATATATTAAATGTAGTAGTACTTATGCCAATCGAAATTCATAAAGGGATATCTATCCTTCACATACCCAAAATATTCATTTTCCTCTACATTGTTTCATGTATAAACTTGTTGAAGTATAAAGCTCACCACAATGTGAATTTTGAGTTACCTCAGTGTATTGGGGGGCAGGGATCTCTTCATGAAATTCATATTTTTCAAAGTGAGTGTACTCTCAAGAATATACCTGTGATGGCAGTAGGAGTGTGTATATATATATATATATATATATATATATATATATATATATATATATGTATATATATGTATACAAAGATATACATTGTGACTCAGGCGACAGAGACTGGGAGTCAGGAAGTTACATATTTGTTCCTTTTGAAAATTCATGGAGAGATAAAAGGAGAAAAGTGTGTGACAGGTTGTATAATATGTTTCTCTGATGAAGCCAAAGGCAAGTCCATGTATACACCACGCCTCCTATCAAATGCCTCTACTTCTATTCTTTTAGGATTATTTTTAACAATGTTACGATAAGTCGTCAGAGGCTGGTAGGTTATGGGTCAGTGTCAGAGATTCAATGTTTTAAAGGGCAAATGGGAAAACGAGTCTACTAAATATGCGAACATGTGCCACATAAAAATCTTCCACTGCCATCCACCACGATGCCTTGACATTACTATCACCCCAAATAAGACACAATGAGAGGAGAAGAGGAAAAAAATCTGTGAATACATATCTGGAATTGGAAATGCTGAGGAGCTCACAAACTTGGGTGTGGCAGAAGAGATCCCAAAAGTAGGGGACAGGGTAAACCTTCCACAAACATGGAAGTTTGCTGGTTTAATGACTTCTTGACTATCTGCCTCCGACATTTGTGCACTAGAAATATAGCTTTGTGCTTTAGCTTCTTTTGTAGTGAGGCCATGAAAGCTTGGTCTCAGTCTATGTGAACGGGAGGACATGGTTTCATATTTTCCAATACCCACAGGAGGCAGCAGAGCTGAATCCTCTCTTTGTAGGTAACTGTGTCCGTTGGGGTATGAATGTCTCCCCGGGTGGATTGTGAAGCCTTTGGCTCACCCTCCAGGTTTAATGGCATTTCTTGCAGCTTCCCTGGAAAAATGGTGTTTGTTTTGGAAATACATAAAGGTCAACCGGGACACAGTGCTGGAGGGAGCTCTGTCACGTGGGGTGAGTCAGGGTCTGAAGGAAAAAAACACAAACCGGCCTACTACCCCACATATCTTTCCCACTTGAGCATAGCAACTCGATTCTGAGCATCGCACCAAATCCTCTCCCCACAACAACATGCCTTTATAGTTTAGGGTCTTCTGGCTGCACCTTGTCAGTCACAGGTCATTTGGAAGCCAGTGACAGAACCACAGGGGCCAACAACAGATGGTGTATCACACACCTGCACTCCATTGCTCCAGGCCCAGTTCCCTGCTGGCTCCTACTCACTGGCATCTCTGTTCTTCACCATGGTCCTGAATTCCACTCAGTCAAAAACAGCCCTCGCTGGTTCAGTCATGATGAGCAACAGGAGATCTAAGGGTTCTCCAGGGATTTCTGGTCACGGGATTCTCATAAACCTCATGGTATTTGCATAGCCATATTTCAAGAATGAAGAAGTGAGCACCGTGGGTTTTGATTCATTCAGGAGCCGTTAAGTGTTGAGGAATCTCCTTTCCATAAAAGCTCTGGAGATCTCATGCAGGCAAGGCTTTTCAAGGAGTGGCCAAAGGTCACAGGAATCCAGGCCCATTGGGGTCTAAAATATGAGGTTCATGTGAGTTTTGGCTCTCAAGTATAGCTGAAAAGGCTTTAACAGCCAAATCATGTGAAATCCTGGCTGAGATTCCCAGTGCTGTGGAGAAAGCCACCCTCGGCCTAGATCTCAGTTTCCAAAGGCTCCTCGGATGCCTGGCCTTCTCAAATCCCAACACAATTCATGGCAAGAGTTCTCTGAGATCAGTTCCAGAACTCATTCTCTAATGGCATCACACCAGAATTCAAGCTGAGGTGGACCCAGTCATCTTTTCCAGCCACCACACAAAAGACCACTCTTCTAACAAAAACACTCCCACATGGCCCTCATCTTCTTCCATACAGACGCTCATCATAACATTCTGGCTGGGGGTTTGCATAGGAGGAGCAGTCGAAGATGGTGTTCAAAGTAAGCTCTCATGCCCATCATATGCCAAATGTCATGGTGGCCTGGACACCCTTCCTGAGAAATAGATAGTTAAATGAGCCTCTAGTGAATACTGCTCTGCTTCTCAAATTAGAGGCCTCCTGCCTGCCAGGGTAGATTCTTTATGTGTACTGGAGTCATGTAAAAACCCAGACACCTGTGTGCTAGTTACTGGAGGGCTTGCAACAACTCATTTGACCCAGAGGATCCCTTTTCTTACTTCTTAGGGGTCAGGAACCAGACCAGAGGAAGGCAAGAAGTCGACATCATCCAATATTACACTTCTTTTTCATCCTTGTAGATTTGGATGGACACATGGGATTTTTCTTGAGTTTCCTGGGGTGCTGAGAATGTAATTCACAGCCACACACAGGGCCAAGGGTCTCATTCAGACACAGCTTTTACAAAGCACTTTACCTAAAAGGCACAGATTAGGCCTCTTCATTTCCATTTGAAACTGTCTTCTTGAGGATCCCCAAAGGAGTGCCCCAAGGCCAAGACCTCCCTGACACTCAGGGGAACAGAACAATAGGGAAGAAAGAAGCCTGGAGAAAAACTTTGCTTTAGTTGAACACTGTGGCACTGATAGGTCCTAATCCTGCAACTTGGGTTGCTATCTATCCAAGCAGGGATTCTCCAGGGAGATCCTTACCAGTCATGCTAATTTTGGAGTTTTCTGAGAAGCTTGCCATTCCCTTCAGCAATCCTGTCCATGGCCATGTCACAGAGCTTGAAGGTGGTACACATCTTGGGCACAAAACCACGAACCCCTTCAGAGAGTGGCCAAAATTCAGGACGGATACAGGAACTTAGGATCATGGTAGGTGTTGCCCATCTGCAAGGCAAGCAGCAGTCCATTCATTAATTGGCCATGAGGAGTCCTGCAAAGATTTCCACTACACAAGACACATTCAAAGCTGCATTCTTCTCTCTACTCTCTTTAACCACAAACCCAGTGGGATCCACTGACATAGAAACACTCACTAGTTAACAGTCCATTTCAAACCAACAACAACAACAACAACAACAACAACAAAAGGATTTACCTTCATGTTCTCAGAACATGAGACAAAACGACAAATTGAAACACACACCCACTAAGACACGCAAAACCACACCTGTATTTTATCTTCATCTATCCACTCTGTCCTCTGACTGGTGGGTCAAAATATGTTACCCAGCAGTGGCCTGTCCTGTCTCAGCCCTGGTTTCCCTGGCCATCTCTGTGTAGTTGTGAGGAGCCAGCAATGAGCCAACACTTCTTTCTCAGGAAAGGCCCCTGTTCAGACCATTCAAGGCATTTGGCTATCCACACCTCACTAGGTGCCAAGAAAGAATGACTCTGGCCTTGGTACAGACAAACAAGTGAGCCCATTGGGACTGGAACTGCCTCTGGGTGCCTCGCCTCCTGGATCCCAAGTTCAGAGAGTTCCATCACCAAGGAAGTGAGGTGAGGTCACTTCCTTCAGGGAAGTGAATGAGGTCACACTGCCTTGGTAACCAGTTTGTCCTAACAGTTGTTTCCAAGGGTCCCATGAGATGGAGGCTGCCCCACCTTCCTGTGACATTTTCACAAGACACGAAAGTCCATATACCCTAGGAGCCCGGGATCAGCAATCCACACAGGCCTGATTGTGTCCATCTTCCCTGCCTTGAGAAGAGAGAGGCCGACTCAGCCTCATCCCTTCATCCTGACTGCGTAGTTGGCCATGGAAGATGACGTTAGACCTCCGGGGTCCTAACTGGCTGCCTACATTTGCTCCAGGGATCATTTCGGCACCTGCCTTTGAGCTTCTCAGCAGCTGTAGGGTTCCCTACATACCCGTATGGCAAGAGCAACTCAGGACCTGCTGTTATGTGAAAACAGATTGAGGGAACAGAGTATGGTTAAGGGTCATATCATGTTCCATTTGGGTTAGGTGTCATGCTGCTGGATGAATACTGGTATTGGGCAACTGGGTTATTTTTCAGAATGTAAGGTGAAATGTAACTATGAAAATAGAAAACTAGGTAAGATCTGAAGCACACAAGGGTGTTGGGCCCCTGATTTGGATACATAGATTTGAATATTCACTGAAGGTCATTTTGAGTATTCAGAAATGAATATGTATGTCAGGAAAATGAATATTTCTGAGAAACCCATGGTGGACATGAAACAATCAAGGTACTATAAGAATGTGACACATAAAATACATGTTTGAAAATTATAGTGTGTGTACGTATATATATGTGTATATATATTAAATGTAGTAGTACTTATGCCAATCGAAATTCATAAAGGGATATCTATCCTTCACATACCCAAAATATTCATTTTCCTCTACATTGTTTCATGTATAAACTTGTTGAAGTATAAAGCTCACCACAGTGTGAATTTTGAGTTACCTCAGTGTATTGGGGGGCAGGGATCTCTTCATGAAATTCATATTTTCCAAAGTGAGTGTACTCTCAAGAATATACCTGTGATGGCAGTAGGAGTGTATATATATATATATATATATATATATATATATATATATATATATATATATATGTATATATATGTATACAAAGATATACATTGTGACTCAGGCGACAGAGACTGGGAGTCAGGAAGTTACATATTTGTTCCTTTTGAAAATTCATGGAGAGATAAAAGGAGAAAAGTGTGTGACAGGTTGTATAATATGTTTCTCTGATGAAGCCAAAGGCAAGTCCATGTATACACCACGCCTCCTATCAAATGCCTCTAGTTCTATTCTTTTAGGATTATTTTTAACGATGTTACGATAAGTCGTCAGAGGCTGGTAGGTTATGGGTCAGTGTCAGAGATTCAATGTTTCAAAGGGCAAATGGGAAAACGAATCTACTAAATATGCGAACATGTGCCACATAAAAATCTTCCACTGCCATCCACCACGATGCCTTGACATTACTATCACCCCAAATAAGACACAATGAGAGGAGAAGAGGAAAAAAATCTGTGAATACATATCTGGAATTGGAAATGCTGAGGAGCTCACAAACTTGGGTGTGGCAGAAGAGATCCCAAAAGAAGGGGACAGGGTAAACCTTCCACAAACATGGAAGTTTGCTGGTTTAATGACTTCTTGACTATCTGCCTCCGACATTTGTGCACTAGAAATATAGCTTTGTGCTTTAGCTTCTTTTGTAGTGAGACCATGAAAGCTTGGTCTCAGTCTATATGAACAGGAGGACATGGTTTCATATTTTCCAATACCCACAGGAGGCAGCAGAGCTGAATCCTCTCTTTGTAGGTAACTGTGTCCGTTGGGGTATGAATGTCTCCCCGGGTGGATGGTGAAGCCTTTGGCTCACCCTCCAGGTTTAATGGCATTTCTTGCAGCTTCCCTGGAAAAATGGTGTTTGTTTTGGAAATACATAAAGGTCAACCGGGACACAGTGCTGGAGGGAGCTCTGTCACGTGTGGTGAGTCAGGGTCTGAAGGAAAAAAACACAAACCGGCCTGCTACCCCACATATCTTTCCCACTTGAGCATAGCAACTCGATTCTGAGCATCGCACCAAATCCTCTCCCCACAACAACATGCCTTTATAGTTTAGGGTCTTCTGGCTGCACCTTGTCAGTCACAGGTCATTTGGAAGCCAGTGACAGAACCACAGGGGCCAACAACAGATGGTGTATCACACACCTGCACTCCATTGCTCCAGGCCCAGTTCCCTGCTGGCTCCTACTCACTGGCATCTCTGTTCTTCACCATGGTCCTGAATTCCACTCAGTCAAAAACAGCCCTCGCTGGTTCAGTCATGATGAGCAACAGGAGATCTAAGGGTTCTCCAGGGATTTCTGGTCACGGGATTCTCATAAACCTCATGGTGTTTGCCTAGCCATATTTCAAGAATGAAGAAGTTAGCACCGTGGGTTTTGATTCATTCAGGAGCCGTTAAGTGTTGAGGAATCTCCTTTCCATAAAAGCTCTGGAGATCTCATGCAGGCAAGGCTTTTCAAGGAGTGGCAAAAGGTCACAGGAATCCAGGCCCATTGGGGTCTAAAATATGAGGTTCATGTGAGTTTTGGCTCTCAAGTATAGCTGAAAAAAAAGGCTTTAACAGCCAAATCATGTGAAATCCTGGCTGAGATTCCCAGTGCTGTGGAGAAAGCCACCCTCGGCCTAGATCTCAGTTTCCAAAGGCTCCTCGGATGCCCGGCCTTCTCAAATCCCAACACAATTCATGGCAAGAGTTCTCTGAGATCAGTTCCAGAACTCATTCTCTAATGGCATCACACCAGAATTCAAGCTGAGGTGGACCCAGTCATCTTTTCCAGCCACCACACAAAAGACCACTCTTCTAACAAAAACACTCCCACATGGCCCTCATCTTCTTCCATACAGACGCTCATCATAACATTCTGGCTGGGGGTTTGCATAGGAGGAGCAGTCGAAGATGGTGTTCAAAGTAAGCTCTCATGCCCATCATATGCCAAATGTCGTGGTGGCCTGGACACCCTTCCTGAGAAATAGATAGTTAAATGAGCCTCTAGTGAATACTGCTCTGCTTCTCAAATTAGAGGCCTCCTGCCTGCCAGGGTAGATTCTTTATGTGTACTGGAGTCATGTAAAAACCCAGACACCTGTGTGCTAGTTACTGGAGGGCTTGCAACAACTCATTTGACCCAGAGGATCCCGTTTCTTACTTCTTAGGGGTCAGGAACCAGACCAGAGGAAGGCAAGAAGTCGACATCATCCAATATTACACTTCTATTTCATCCTTGTAGATTGGGATGGACACATGGGATTTTTCTTGAGTTTCCTGGGGTGCTGAGAATGTAATTCACAGCCACACACAGGGTCAAGGGTCTCATTCAGACACAGCTTTTACCAAGCACTTTACCTAAAAGGCACAGATTAGGCCTCTTCATTTCCATTTGAAACTGTCTTCTTGAGGATCCCCAAAGGAGTGCCCCAAGGCCAAGACCTCCCTGACACTCAGGGGAACAGAACAATAGGGAAGAAAGAAGCCTGGAGAAAAACTTTGCTTTAGTTGAACACTGTGGCACTGATAGGTCCTAATCCTGCAACTTGGGTTGCTATCTATCCAAGCAGGGATTCTCCAGGGAGATCCTTACCAGTCATGCTAATTTTGGAGTTTTCTGAGAAGCTTGCCATTCCCTTCAGCAATCCTGTCCATGGCCATGTCACAGAGCTTGAAGGTGGTACACATCTTGGGCACAAAACCACGAACCCCTTCAGAGAGTGGCCAAAATTCAGGACGGATACAGGAACTTAGGATCATGGTAGGTGTTGCCCATCTGCAAGGCAAGCAGCAGTCCATTCATTAATTGGCCATGAGGAGTCCTGCAAAGATTTCCACTACACAAGACACATTCAAAGCTGCATTCTTCTCTCTACTCTCTTTAACCACAAACCCAGTGGGATCCACTGACATAGAAACACTCACTAGTTAACAGTCCATTTCTAACCAACAACAACAACAACAACAACAAAAGGATTTACCTTCATGTTCTCAGAACATGAGACAAAACGACAAACTGAAACACACACCCACTAAGACACGCAAAACCACACCTGTATTTTATCTTCATCTAGCCACTCTGTCCTCTGACTGGTGGGTCAAAATATGTTACCCAGCAGTGGCCTGTCCTGTCTCAGCCCTGGTTTCCCTGGCAATCTCTGTGTAGTTGTGAGGAGCCAGCAATGAGCCAACACTTCTTTCTCAGGAAAGGCCCCTGTTCAGACCATTCAAGGCATTTGGCTATCCACACCTCACTAGGTGCCAAGAAAGAATGACTCTGGCCTTGGTACAGACAAACAAGTGAGCCCATTGGGACTGGAACTGCCTCTGGGTGCCTTGCCTCCTGGATCCCAAGTTCAGAGAGTTCCATCACCAAGGAAGTGAGGTGAGGTCACTTCCTTCAGGGAAGTGAATGAGGTCACACTGCCTTGGTAACCAGTTTGTCCTAACAGTTGTTTCCAAGGGTCCCATGAGATGGAGGCTGCCCCACCTTCCTGTGACATTTTCACAAGACACAAAAGTCCATATACCCTAGGAGCCCGGGATCAGCGATCCACACAGGCCTGATTGTGTCCATCTTCCCTGCCTTGAGAAGAGAGAGGCCGACTCAGCCTCATCCCTTCGTCCTGACAGCGTAGTTGGCCATGGAAGATGACGTTAGACCTCCGGGGTCCTAACTGGCTGCCTACATTTGCTCCAGGGATCATTTCGGCACCTGCCTTTGAGCTTCTCAGCAGCTGTAGGGTTCCCTCCATACCCGTATGGCAAGAGCAACTCAGGACCTGCTATTATGTGAAAACAGATTGCGGGAAAAGAGTATGGTTAAGGGTCGTATCATGTTCCATTTGGGTTAGGTGTCATGCTGCTGGATGAATACTGGTATTGGGCAACTGGGATATTTTTCAGAATGTAAGGTGAAATGTAACTATGAAAATAGAAAACTAGGTAAGATCTGAAGCACACAAGGGTGTTGGGCCCCTGATTTGGATACATAGATTTGAATATTCACTGAAGGTCATTTTGAGTATTCAGAAATGAATATGTATGTCAGGAAAATGAATATTTCTGAGAAACCCATGGTGGACATGAAACAATCAAGGTAGTATAAGAATATGACACATAAAATACATGTTTGAAAATTATAGTGTGTGTACGTATATATATGTGTATATATATTAAATGTAGTGGTACTTATGCCAATCGAAATTCATAAATGGATATATATCCTTCACATACCCAAAATATTCATTTTCCTCTACATTGTTTCATGTATAAACTTGTTGAAGTATAAAGCTCACCACAGTGTGAATTTTGAGTTACCTCAGTGTATTGGGGGGCAGGGATCTCTTCATGAAATTCATATTTTCCAAAGTGAGTGTACTCTCAAGAATATACCTGTGATGGCAGTAGGAGTGTATATATATATATATATATATATATATATATATATATATATATATGTATATATATGTATACAAAGATATACATTGTGACTCAGGCGACAGAGACTGGGAGTCAGGAAGTTACATATTTGTTCCTTTTGAAAATTCATGGAGAGATAAAAGGAGAAAAGTGTGTGACAGGTTGTATAATATGTTTCTCTGATGAAGCCAAAGGCAAGTCCATGTATACACCACGCCTCCTATCAAATGCCTCTACTTCTATTCTTTTAGGATTATTTTTAACGATGTTACGATAAGTCGTCAGAGGCTGGTAGGTTATGGGTCAGTGTCAGAGATTCAATGTTTCAAAGGGCAAATGGGAAAACAAGTCTACTAAATATGCGAACATGTGCCACATAAAAATCTTCCACCACCATCCACTACAATGCCTTGACATTACTATCACCCCAAATAAGACACAATGAGAGGAGAAGAGGAAAAAAATCTGTGAATACATATCTGGAATTGGAAATGCTGAGGAGCTCACAAACTTGGGTGTGGCAGAAGAGATCCCAAAAGTAGGGGACGGGGTAAACCTTCCACAAACATGGAAGTTTGCTGGTTTAATGACTTCTTGACTATCTGCCTCCGACATTTGTGCACTAGAAATATAGCTTTGTGCTTTAGCTTCTTTTGTAGTGAGACCATGAAAGCTTGGTCTCAGTCTATGTGAACAGGAGGACATGGTTTCATATTTTCCAATACCCACAGGAGGCAGCAGAGCTGAATCCTCTCTTTGTAGGTAACCGTGTCTGTTGGGGTATGAATGTCGCCCTGGGTGGATTGTGAAGCCTTTGGCTCACCCTCCAGGTTTAATGGCATTTCTTGCAGCTTCCCTGGAAAAATGGTGTTTGTTTTGGAAATACATAAAGGTCAACCGGGACACAGTGCTGGAGGGAGCTCTGTCACGTGGGGTGAGTCAGGGTCTGAAGGAAAAAAACACAAACTGGCGTGCTACCCCACATATCTTTCCCACTTGAGCATAGCAACTCGATTCTGAGCATCGCACCAAATCCTCTCCCCACAACAACATGCCTTTATAGTTTAGGGTCTTCTGGCTGCACCTTGTCAGTCACAGGTCATTTGGAAGCCAGTGACAGAACCACAGGGGCCAACAACAGATGGTGTATCACACACCTGCACTCCATTGCTCCAGGCCCAGTTCCCTGCTGGCTCCTACTCACTGGCATCTCTGTTCTTCACCATGGTCCTGAATTCCACTCAGTCAAAAACAGCCCTCGCTGGTTCAGTCATGATGAGCAACAGGAGATCTAAGGGTTCTCCAGGGATTTCTGGTCACGGGATTCTCATAAACCTCATGGTATTTGCATAGCCATATTTCAAGAATGAAGAAGTTAGCACCGTGGGTTTTGATTCATTCAGGAGCCGTTAAGTGTTGAGGAATCTCCTTTCCATAAAAGCTCTGGAGATCTCATGCAGGCAAGGCTTTTCAAGGAGTGGCCAAATGTCACAGGAATCCAGGCCCATTGGGGTCTAAAATATGAGGTTCATGTGAGTTTTGGCTCTCAAGTATAGCTGAAAAGGCTTTAACAGCCAAATCATGTGAAATCCTGGCTGAGATTCCCAGTGCTGTGGAGAAAGCCACCCTCGGCCTAGATCTCAGTTTCCAAAGGCTCCTCGGATGCCTGGCCTTCTCAAATCCCAACACAATTCATGGCAAGAGTTCTCTGAGATCAGTTCCAGAACTCATTCTCTAATGGCATCACACCAGAATTCAAGCTGAGGTGGACCCAGTCATCTTTTCCAGCCACCACACAAAAGACCACTCTTCTAACAAAAACACTCCCACATGGCCCTCATCTTCTTCCATACAGACGCTCATCATAACATTCTGGCTGGGTGTTTGCATAGGAGGAGCAGTCGAAGATGGTGTTCAAAGTAAGCTCTCATGCCCATCATATGCCAAATGTCATGGTGGCCTGGACACCCTTCCTGAGAAATAGATAGTTAAATGAGCCTCTAGTGAATACTGCTCTGCTTCTCAAATTAGAGGCCTCCTGCCTGCCAGGGTAGATTCTTTATGTGTACTGGAGTCATGTAAAAACCCAGACACCTGTGTGCTAGTTACTGGAGGGCTTGCAACAACTCATTTGACCCAGAGGATCCCTTTTCTTACTTCTTAGGGGTCAGGAACCAGACCAGAGGAAGGCAAGAAGTCGACATCATCCAATATTACACTTCTTTTTCATCCTTGTAGATTTGGATGGACACATGGGATTTTTCTTGAGTTTCCTGGGGTGCTGAGAATGTAATTCACAGCCACACACAGGGTCAAGGGTCTCATTCAGACACAGCTTTTACCAAGCACTTTACCTAAAAGGCACAGATTAGGCCTCTTCATTTCCATTTGAAACTGTCTTCTTGAGGATCCCCAAAGGACTGCCCCAAGGCCAAGACCTCCCTGACACTCAGGGGAACAGAACAATAGGGAAGAAAGAAGCCTGGAGAAAAACTTTGCTTTAGTTGAACACTGTGGCACTGATAGGTCCTAATCCTGCAACTTGGGTTGCTATCTATCCAAGCAGGGATTCTCCAGGGAGATCCTTACCAGTCATGCTAATTTTGGAGTTTTCTGAGAAGCTTGCCATTCCCTTCAGCAATCCTGTCCATGGCCATGTCACAGAGCTTGAAGGTGGTACACATCTTGGGCACAAAACCACGAACCCCTTCAGAGAGTGGCCAAAATTCAGGACGGATACAGGAACTTAGGATCATGGTAGGTGTTGCCCATCTGCAAGGCAAGCAGCAGTCCATTCATTAATTGGCCATGAGGAGTCCTGCAAAGATTTCCACTACACAAGACACATTCAAAGCTGCATTCTTCTCTCTACTCTCTTTAACCACAAACCCAGTGGGATCCACTGACATAGAAACACTCACTAGTTAACAGTCCATTTCAAACCAACAACAACAACAACAACAACAACAACAACAAAAGGATTTACCTTCATGTTCTCAGAACATGAGACAAAACGAAAAAATGGAAACACACACCCACTAAGACACGCAAAACCACACCTGTATTTTATCTTCATCTATCCACTCTGTCCTCTGACTGGTGGGTCAAAATATGTTACCCAGCAGTGGCCTGTCCTGTCTCAGCCCTGGTTTCCCTGGCCATCTCTGTGTAGTTGTGAGGAGCCAGCAATGAGCCAACACTTCTTTCTCAGGAAAGGCCCCTGTTCAGACCATTCAAGGCATTTGGCTATCCACACCTCACTAGGTGCCAAGAAAGAATGACTCTGGCCTTGGTACAGACAAACAAGTGAGCCCATTGGGACTGGAACTGCCTCTGGGTGCCTCGCCTCCTGGATCCCAAGTTCAGAGAGTTCCATCACCAAGGAAGTGAGGTGAGGTCACTTCCTTCAGGGAAGTGAATGAGGTCACACTGCCTTGGTAACCAGTTTGTCCTAACAGTTGTTTCCAAGGGTCCCATGAGATGGAGGCTGCCCCACCTTCCTGTGACATTTTCACAAGACACGAAAGTCCATATACCCTAGGAGCCCGGGATCAGCAATCCACACAGGCCTGATTGTGTCCATCTTCCCTGCCTTGAGAAGAGAGAGGCCGACTCAGCCTCATCCCTTCATCCTGACTGCGTAGTTGGCCATGGAAGATGACGTTAGACCTCCGGGGTCCTAACTGGCTGCCTACATTTGCTCCAGGGATCATTTCGGCACCTGCCTTTGAGCTTCTCAGCAGCTGTAGGGTTCCCTACATACCCGTATGGCAAGAGCAACTCAGGACCTGCTGTTATGTGAAAACAGATTGAGGGAACAGAGTATGGTTAAGGGTCATATCATGTTCCATTTGGGTTAGGTGTCATGCTGCTGGATGAATACTGGTATTGGGCAACTGGGATATTTTTCAGAATGTAAGGTGAAATGTAACTATGAAAATAGAAAACTAGGTAAGATCTGAAGCACACAAGGGTGTTGGGCCCCTGATTTGGATACATAGATTTGAATATTCACTGAAGGTCATTTTGAGTATTCAGAAATGAATATGTATGTCAGGAAAATGAATATTTCTGAGAAACCCATGGTGGACATGAAACAATCAAGGTAGTATAACAATATGACACATAAAATACATGTTTGAAAATTATAGTGTGTGTACGTATATATATGTGTATATATATTAAATGTAGTAGTACTTATGCCAATCGAAATTCATAAAGGGATATCTATCCTTCACATACCCAAAATATTCATTTTCCTCTACATTGTTTCATGTATAAACTTGTTGAAGTATAAAGCTCACCACAGTGTGAATTTTGAGTTACCTCAGTGTATTGGGGGGCAGGGATCTCTTCATGAAATTCATATTTTCCAAAGTGAGTGTACTCTCAAGAATATACCTGTGATGGCAGTAGGAGTGTATATATATATATATATATATATATATATATATATATATATATATGTATATATATGTATACAAAGATATACATTGTGACTCAGGCGACAGAGACTGGGAGTCAGGAAGTTACATATTTGTTCCTTTTGAAAATTCATGGAGAGATAAAAGGAGAAAAGTGTGTGACAGGTTGTATAATATGTTTCTCTGATGAAGCCAAAGGCAAGTCCATGTATACACCACGCCTCCTATCAAATGCCTCTACTTCTATTCTTTTAGGATTATTTTTAACGATGTTACGATAAGTCGTCAGAGGCTGGTAGGTTATGGGTCAGTGTCAGAGATTCAATGTTTCAAAGGGCAAATGGGAAAACGAGTCTACTAAATATGCGAACATGGGCCACATAAAAATCTTCCACTGCCGTCCACCACGATGCCTGGACATTACTATCACCCCAAAGAAGACACAATGAGAGGAGAAGAGGAAAAAAATCTGTGAATACATATCTGGAATTGGAAATGCTGAGGAGCTCACAAACTTGGGTGTGGCAGAAGAGATCCCAAAAGAAGGGGACAGGGTAAACCTTCCACAAACATGGAAGTTTGCTGGTTTAATGACTTCTTGACTATCTGCCTCCGACATTTGTGCACTAGAAATATAGCTTTGTGCTTTAGCTTCTTTTGTAGTGAGACCATGAAAGCTTGGTCTCAGTCTATGTGAACAGGAGGACATGGTTTCATATTTTCCAATACCCACAGGAGGCAGCAGAGCTGAATCCTCTCTTTGTAGGTAACCGTGTCCGTTGGGGTATGAATGTCTCCCTGGGTGGATTGTGAAGCCTTTGGCTCACCCTCCAGGTTTAATGGCATTTCTTGCAGCTTCCCTGGAAAAATGGTGTTTGTTTTGGAAATACATAAAGGTCAACCGGGACACAGTGCTGGAGGGAGCTCTGTCACGTGGGGTGAGTCAGGGTCTGAAGGAAAAAAACACAAACCGGCCTGCTACCCCACATATCTTTCCCACTTGAGCATAGCAACTCGATTCTGAGCATTGCACCAAATCCTCTCCCCACAACAACATGCCTTTATAGTTTAGGGTCTTCTGGCTGCACCTTGTCAGTCACAGGTCATTTGGAAGCCAGTGACAGAACCACAGGGGCCAACAACAGATGGTGTATTACACACCTGCACTCCATTGCTCCAGGCCCAGTTCCCTGCTGGCTCCTACTCACTGGCATCTCTGTTCTTCACCATGGTCCTGAATTCCACTCAGTCAAAAACAGCCCTCGCTGGTTCAGTCATGATGAGCAACAGGAGATCTAAGGGTTCTCCAGGGATTTCTGGTCACGGGATTCTCATAAACCTCATGGTATTTGCCTAGCCATATTTCAAGAATGAAGAAGTTAGCACCGTGGGTTTTGATTCATTCAGGAGCCGTTAAGTGTTGAGGAATCTCCTTTCCATAAAAGCTCTGGAGATCTCATGCAGGCAAGGCTTTTCAAGGAGTGGCAAAAGGTCACAGGAATCCAGGCCCATTGGGGTCTAAAATATGAGGTTCATGTGAGTTTTGGCTCTCAAGTATAGCTGAAAAAAAAAGGCTTTAACAGCCAAATCATGTGAAATCCTGGCTGAGATTCCCAGTGCTGTGGAGAAAGCCACCCTCGGCCTAGATCTCAGTTTCCAAAGGCTCCTCGGATGCCCGGCCTTCTCAAATCCCAACACAATTCATGGCAAGAGTTCTCTGAGATCAGTTCCAGAACTCATTCTCTAATGGCATCACACCAGAATTCAAGCTGAGGTGGACCCAGTCATCTTTTCCAGCCACCACACAAAAGACCACTCTTCTAACAAAAACACTCCCACATGGCCCTCATCTTCTTCCATACAGACGCTCATCATAACATTCTGGCTGGGGGTTTGCATAGGAGGAGCAGTCGAAGATGGTGTTCAAAGTAAGCTCTCATGCCCATCATATGCCAAATGTCATGGTGGCCTGGACACCCTTCCTGAGAAATAGATAGTTAAATGAGCCTCTAGTGAATACTGCTCTGCTTCTCAAATTAGAGGCCTCCTGCCTGCCAGGGTAGATTCTTTATGTGTACTGGAGTCATGTAAAAACCCAGACACCTGTGTGCTAGTTACTGGAGGGCTTGCAACAACTCATTTGACCCAGAGGATCCCGTTTCTTACTTCTTAGGGGTCAGGAACCAGACCAGAGGAAGGCAAGAAGTCGACATCATCCAATATTACACTTCTATTTCATCCTTGTAGATTGGGATGGACACATGCGATTTTTCTTGAGTTTCCTGGGGTGCTGAGAATGTAATTCACAGCCACACACAGGGCCAAGGGTCTCATTCAGACACAGCTTTTACCAAGCACTTTACCTAAAAGGCACAGATTAGGCCTCTTCATTTCCATTTGAAACTGTCTTCTTGAGGATCCCCAAAGGAGTGCCCCAAGGCCAAGACCTCCCTGACACTCAGGGGAACAGAACAATAGGGAAGAAAGAAGCCTGGAGAAAAACTTTGCTTTAGTTGAACACTGTGGCACTGATAGGTCCTAATCCTGCAACTTGGGTTGCTATCTATCCAAGCAGGGATTCTCCAGGGAGATCCTTACCAGTCATGCTAATTTTGGAGTTTTCTGAGAAGCTTGCCATTCCCTTCAGCAATCCTGTCCATGGCCATGTCACAGAGCTTGAAGGTGGTACACATCTTGGGCACAAAACCACGAACCCCTTCAGAGAGTGGCCAAAATTCAGGACGGATACAGGAACTTAGGATCATGGTAGGTGTTGCCCATCTGCAAGGCAAGCAGCAGTCCATTCATTAATTGGCCATGAGGAGTCCTGCAAAGATTTCCACTACACAAGACACATTCAAAGCTGCATTCTTCTCTCTACTCTCTTTAACCACAAACCCAGTGGGATCCACTGACATAGAAACACTCACTAGTTAACAGTCCATTTCAAACCAACAACAACAACAACAACAACAACAACAAAAGGATTTACCTTCATGTTCTCAGAACATGAGACAAAACGACAAACTGAAACACACACCCACTAAGACACGCAAAACCACACCTGTATTTTATCTTCATCTATCCACTCTGTCCTCTGACTGGTGGGTCAAAATATGTTACCCAGCAGTGGCCTGTCCTGTCTCAGCCCTGGTTTCCCTGGCCATCTCTGTGTAGTTGTGAGGAGCCAGCAATGAGCCAACACTTCTTTCTCAGGAAAGGCCCCTGTTCAGACCATTCAAGGCATTTGGCTATCCACACCTCACTAGGTGCCAAGAAAGAATGACTCTGGCCTTGGTACAGACAAACAAGTGAGCCCATTGGGACTGGAACTGCCTCTGGGTGCCTCGCCTCCTGGATCCCAAGTTCAGAGAGTTCCATCACCAAGGAAGTGAGGTGAGGTCACTTCCTTCAGGGAAGTGAATGAGGTCACACTGCCTTGGTAACCAGTTTGTCCTAACAGTTGTTTCCAAGGGTCCCATGAGATGGAGGCTGCCCCACCTTCCTGTGACATTTTCACAAGACACGAAAGTCCATATACCCTAGGAGCCCGGGATCAGCCATCCACACAGGCCTGATTGTGTCCATCTTCCCTGCCTTGAGAAGAGAGAGGCCGACTCAGCCTCATCCCTTCATCCTGACTGCGTAGTTGGCCATGGAAGATGACGTTAGACCTCCGGGGTCCTAACTGGCTGCCTACATTTGCTCCAGGGATCATTACGGCACCTGCCTTTGAGCTTCTCAGCAGCTGTAGGGTTCCCTACATACCCGTATGGCAAGAGCAACTCAGGACCTGCTGTTATGTGAAAACAGATTGAGGGAACAGAGTATGGTTAAGGGTCATATCATGTTCCATTTGGGTTAGGTGTCATGCTGCTGGATGAATACTGGTATTGGGCAACTGGGATATTTTTCAGAATGTAAGGTGAAATGTAACTATGAAAATAGAAAACTAGGTAAGATCTGAAGCACACAAGGGTGTTGGGCCCCTGATTTGGATACATAGATTGGAATATTCACTGAAGGTCATTTTGAGTATTCAGAAATGAATATGTATGTCAGGAAAATGAATATTTCTGAGAAACCCATGGTGGACATGAAACAATCAAGGTAGTATAAGAATATGACACATAAAATACATGTTTGAAAATTATAGTGTGTGTACGTATATATATGTGTATATATATTAAATGTAGTAGTACTTATGCCAATCGAAATTCATAAAGGGATATCTATCCTTCACATACCCAAAATATTCATTTTCCTCTACATTGTTTCATGTATAAACTTGTTGAAGTATAAAGCTCACCACAGTGTGAATTTTGAGTTACCTCAGTGTATTGGGGGGCAGGGATCTCTTCATGAAATTCATATTTTCCAAAGTGAGTGTACTCTCAAGAATATACCTGTGATGGCAGTAGGAGTGTATATATATATATATATATATATATATATATATATATATATATGTATATATATGTATACAAAGATATACATTGTGACTCAGGCGACAGAGACTGGGAGTCAGGAAGTTACATATTTGTTCCTTTTGAAAATTCATGGAGAGATAAAAGGAGAAAAGTGTGTGACAGGTTGTATAATATGTTTCTCTGATGAAGCCAAAGGCAAGTCCATGTATACACCACGCCTCCTATCAAATGCCTCTACTTCTATTCTTTTAGGATTATTTTTAACAATGTTACGATAAGTCGTCAGAGGCTGGTAGGTTATGGGTCAGTGTCAGAGATTCAATGTTTCAAAGGGCAAATGGGAAAACGAGTCTACTAAATATGCGAACATGTGCCACATAAAAATCTTCCACTGCCATCCACCACGATGCCTTGACATTACTATCACCCCAAATAAGACACAATGAGAGGAGAAGAGGAAAAAAATCTGTGAATACATATCTGGAATTGGAAATGCTGAGGAGCTCACAAACTTGGGTGTGGCAGAAGAGATCCCAAAAGTAGGGGACAGGGTAAACCTTCCACAAACATGGAAGTTTGCTGGTTTAATGACTTCTTGACTATCTGCCTCCGACATTTGTGCACTAGAAATATAGCTTTGTGCTTTAGCTTCTTTTGTAGTGAGACCATGAAAGCTTGGTCTCAGTCTATGTGAACGGGAGGACATGGTTTCATATTTTCCAATACCCACAGGAGGCAGCAGAGCTGAATCCTCTCTTTGTAGGTAACTGTGTCCGTTGGGGTATGAATGTCTCCCCGGGTGGATTGTGAAGCCTTTGGCTCACCCTCCAGGTTTAATGGCATTTCTTGCAGCTTCCCTGGAAAAATGGTGTTTGTTTTGGAAATACATAAAGGTCAACCGGGACACAGTGCTGGAGGGAGCTCTGTCACGTGGGGTGAGTCAGGGTCTGAAGGAAAAAAACACAAACCGGCCTACTACCCCACATATCTTTCCCACTTGAGCATAGCAACTCGATTCTGAGCATCGCACCAAATCCTCTCCCCACAACAACATGCCTTTATAGTTTAGGGTCTTCTGGCTGCACCTTGTCAGTCACAGGTCATTTGGAAGCCAGTGACAGAACCACAGGGGCCAACAACAGATGGTGTATCACACACCTGCACTCCATTGCTCCAGGCCCAGTTCCCTGCTGGCTCCTACTCACTGGCATCTCTGTTCTTCACCATGGTCCTGAATTCCACTCAGTCAAAAACAGCCCTCGCTGGTTCAGTCATGATGAGCAACAGGAGATCTAAGGGTTCTCCAGGGATTTCTGGTCACGGGATTCTCATAAACCTCATGGTATTTGCCTAGCCATATTTCAAGAATGAAGAAGTTAGCACCGTGGGTTTTGATTCATTCAGGAGCCGTTAAGTGTTGAGGAAACTCCTTTCCATAAAAGCTCTGGAGATCTCATGCAGGCAAGGCTTTTCAAGGAGTGGCAAAAGGTCACAGGAATCCAGGCCCATTGGGGTCTAAAATATGAGGTTCATGTGAGTTTTGGCTCTCAAGTATAGCTGAAAAAAAAGGCTTTAACAGCCAAATCATGTGAAATCCTGGCTGAGATTCCCAGTGCTGTGGAGAAAGCCACCCTCGGCCTAGATCTCAGTTTCCAAAGGCTCCTCGGATGCCCGGCCTTCTCAAATCCCAACACAATTTATGGCAAGAGTTCTCTGAGATCAGTTCCAGAACTCATTCTCTAATGGCATCACACCAGAATTCAAGCTGAGGTGGACCCAGTCATCTTTTCCAGCCACCACACAAAAGACCACTCTTCTAACAAAAACACTCCCACATGGCCCTCATCTTCTTCCATACAGACGCTCATCATAACATTCTGGCTGGGGGTTTGCATAGGAGGAGCAGTCGAAGATGGTGTTCAAAGTAAGCTCTCATGCCCATCATATGCCAAATGTCATGGTGGCCTGGACACCCTTCCTGAGAAATAGATAGTTAAATGAGCCTCTAGTGAATACTGCTCTGCTTCTCAAATTAGAGGCCTCCTGCCTGCCAGGGTAGATTCTTTATGTGTACTGGAGTCATGTAAAAACCCAGACACCTGTGTGCTAGTTACTGGAGGGCTTGCAACAACTCATTTGACCCAGAGGATCCCGTTTCTTACTTCTTAGGGGTCAGGAACCAGACCAGAGGAAGGCAAGAAGTCGACATCATCCAATATTACACTTCTATTTCATCCTTGTAGATTGGGATGGACACATGGGATTTTTCTTGAGTTTCCTGGGGTGCTGAGAATGTAATTCACAGCCACACACAGGGTCAAGGGTCTCATTCAGACACAGCTTTTACCAAGCACTTTACCTAAAAGGCACAGATTAGGCCTCTTCATTTCCATTTGAAACTGTCTTCTTGAGGATCCCCAAAGGAGTGCCCCAAGGCCAAGACCTCCCTGACACTCAGGGGAACAGAACAATAGGGAAGAAAGAAGCCTGGAGAAAAACTTTGCTTTAGTTGAACACTGTGGCACTGATAGGTCCTAATCCTGCAACTTGGGTTGCTATCTATCCAAGCAGGGATGCTCCAGGGAGATCCTTACCAGTCATGCTAATTTTGGAGTTTTCTGAGAAGCTTGCCATTCCCTTCAGCAATCCTGTCCATGGCCATGTCACAGAGCTTGAAGGTGGTACACATCTTGGGCACAAAACCACGAACCCCTTCAGAGAGTGGCCAAAATTCAGGACGGATACAGGAACTTAGGATCATGGTAGGTGTTGCCCATCTGCAAGGCAAGCAGCAGTCCATTCATTAATTGGCCATGAGGAGTCCTGCAAAGATTTCCACTACACAAGACACATTCAAAGCTGCATTCTTCTCTCTACTCTCTTTAACCACAAACCCAGTGGGATCCACTGACATAGAAACACTCACTAGTTAACAGTCCATTTCAAACCAACAACAACAACAACAACAACAACAACAACAAAAGGATTTACCTTCATGTTCTCAGAACATGAGACAAAACGACAAATTGAAACACACACCCACTAAGACACGCAAAACCACACCTGTATTTTATCTTCATCTATCCACTCTGTCCTCTGACTGGTGGGTCAGAATATGTTACCCAGCAGTGGCCTGTCCTGTCTCAGCCCTGGTTTCCCTGGCCATCTCTGTGTAGTTGTGAGGAGCCAGCAATGAGCCAACACTTCTTTCTCAGGAAAGGCCCCTGTTCAGACCATTCAAGGCATTTGGCTATCCACACCTCACTAGGTGCCAAGAAAGAATGACTCTGGCCTTGGTACAGACAAACAAGTGAGCCCATTGGGACTGGAACTGCCTCTGGGTGCCTCGCCTCCTGGATCCCAAGTTCAGAGAGTTCCATCACCAAGGAAGTGAGGTGAGGTCACTTCCTTCGGGGAAGTGAATGAGGTCACACTGCCTTGGTAACCAGTTTGTCCTAACAGTTGTTTCCAAGGGTCCCATGAGATGGAGGCTGCCCCACCTTCCTGTGACATTTTCACAAGACACGAAAGTCCATATACCCTAGGAGCCCGGGATCAGCCATCCACACAGGCCTGATTGTGTCCATCTTCCCTGCCTTGAGAAGAGAGAGGCCGACTCAGCCTCATTCCTTCATCCTGACTGCGTAGTTGGCCATGGAAGATGACGTTAGACCTCAGGGGTCCTAACTGGCTGCCTACATATGCTCCAGGGATCATTTCGGCACCTGCCTTTGAGCTTCTCAGCAGCTGTAGGGTTCCCTACATACCCGTATGGCAAGAGCAACTCAGGACCTGCTGTTATGTGAAAACAGATTGAGGGAACAGAGTATGGTTAAGGGTCATATCATGTTCCATTTGGGTTAGGTGTCATGCTGCTGGATGAATACTGGTATTGGGCAACTGGGATATTTTTCAGAATGTAAGGTGAAATGTAACTATGAGAATAGAAAACTAGGTAAGATCTGAAGCACACAAGGGTGTTGGGCCCCTGATTTGGATACATAGATTTGAATATTCACTGAAGGTCATTTTGAGTATTCAGAAATGAATATGTATGTCAGGAAAATGAATATTTCTGAGAAACCCATGGTGGACATGAAACAATCAAGGTAGTATAAGAATATGACACATAAAATACATGTTTGAAAATTATAGTGTGTGTACGTATATATATGTGTATATATATTAAATGTAGTAGTACTTATGCCAATCGAAATTCATAAAGGGATATCTATCCTTCACATACCCAAAATATTCATTTTCCTCTACATTGTTTCATGTATAAACTTGTTGAAGTATAAAGCTCACCACAGTGTGAATTTTGAGTTACCTCAGTGTATTGGGGGGCAGGGATCTCTTCATGAAATTCATATTTTCCAAAGTGAGTGTACTCTCAAGAATATACCTGTGATGGCAGTAGGAGTGTATATATATATATATATATGTATATATATGTATACAAAGATATACATTGTGACTCAGGCGACAGAGACTGGGAGTCAGGAAGTTACATATTTGTTCCTTTTGAAAATTCATGGAGAGATAAAAGGAGAAAAGTGTGTGACAGGTTGTATAATATGTTTCTCTGATGAAGCCAAAGGCAAGTCCATGTATACACCACGCCTCCTATCAAATGCCTCTACTTCTATTCTTTTAGGATTATTTTTAACGATGTTACGATAAGTCGTCAGAGGCTGGTAGGTTATGGGTCAGTGTCAGAGATTCAATGTTTCAAAGGGCAAATGGGAAAACGAGTCTACTAAATATGCGAACATGGGCCACATAAAAATCTTCCACTGCCGTCCACCACGATGCCTGGACATTACTATCACCCCTAATAAGACACAATGAGAGGAGAAGAGGAAAAAAATCTGTGAATACATATCTGGAATTGGAAATGCTGAGGAGCTCACAAACTTGGGTGTGGCAGAAGAGATCCCAAAAGAAGGGGACAGGGTAAACCTTCCACAAACATGGAAGTTTGCTGGTTTAATGACTTCTTGACTATCTGCCTCCGACATTTGTGCACTAGAAATATAGCTTTGTGCTTTAGCTTCTTTTGTAGTGAGACCATGAAAGCTTGGTCTCAGTCTATGTGAACAGGAGGACATGGTTTCATATTTTCCAATACCCACAGGAGGCAGCAGAGCTGAATCCTCTCTTTGTAGGTAACCGTGTCCGTTGGGGTATGAATGTCTCCCTGGGTGGATTGTGAAGCCTTTGGCTCACCCTCCAGGTTTAATGGCATTTCTTGCAGCTTCCCTGGAAAAATGGTGTTTGTTTTGGAAATACATAAAGGTCAACCGGGACACAGTGCTGGAGGGAGCTCTGTCACGTGGGGTGAGTCAGGGTCTGAAGGAAAAAAACACAAACCGGCCTGCTACCCCACATATCTTTCCCACTTGAGCATAGCAACTCGATTCTGAGCATCGCACCAAATCCTCTCCCCACAACAACATGCCTTTATAGTTTAGGGTCTTCTGGCTGCACCTTGTCAGTCACAGGTCATTTGGAAGCCAGTGACAGAACCACAGGGGCCAACAACAGATGGTGTATCACACACCTGCACTCCATTGCTCCAGGCCCAGTTCCCTGCTGGCTCCTACTCACTGGCATCTCTGTTCTTCACCATGGTCCTGAATTCCACTCAGTCAAAAACAGCCCTCGCTGGTTCAGTCATGATGAGCAACAGGAGATCTAAGGGTTCTCCAGGGATTTCTGGTCACGGGATTCTCATAAACCTCATGGTATTTGCCTAGCCATATTTCAAGAATGAAGAAGTTAGCACCGTGGGTTTTGATTCATTCAGGAGCCGTTAAGTGTTGAGGAATCTCCTTTCCATAAAAGCTCTGGAGATCTCATGCAGGCAAGGCTTTTCAAGGAGTGGCAAAAGGTCACAGGAATCCAGGCCCATTGGGGTCTAAAATATGAGGTTCATGTGAGTTTTGGCTCTCAAGTATAGCTGAAAAAAAAGGCTTTAACAGCCAAATCATGTGAAATCCTGGCTGAGATTCCCAGTGCTGTGGAGAAAGCCACCCTCGGCCTAGATCTCAGTTTCCAAAGGCTCCTCGGATGCCCGGCCTTCTCAAATCCCAACACAATTCATGGCAAGAGTTCTCTGAGATCAGTTCCAGAACTCATTCTCTAATGGCATCACACCAGAATTCAAGCTGAGGTGGACCCAGTCATCTTTTCCAGCCACCACACAAAAGACCACTCTTCTAACAAAAACACTCCCACATGGCCCTCGTCTTCTTCCATACAGACGCTCATCGTAACATTCTGGCTGGGGGTTTGCATAGGAGGAGCAGTCGAAGATGGTGTTCAAAGTAAGCTCTCATGCCCATCATATGCCAAATGTCACGGTGGCCTGGACACCCTTCCTGAGAAATAGATAGTTAAATGAGCCTCTAGTGAATACTGCTCTGCTTCTCAAATTAGAGGCCTCCTGCCTGCCAGGGTAGATTCTTTATGTGTACTGGAGTCATGTAAAAACCCAGACACCTGTGTGCTAGTTACTGGAGGGCTTGCAACAACTCATTTGACCCAGAGGATCCCTTTTCTTACTTCTTAGGGGTCAGGAACCAGACCAGAGGAAGGCAAGAAGTCGACATCATCCAATTACACTTCTTTTTCATCCTTGTAGATTTGGATGGACACATGGGATTTTTCTTGAGTTTCCTGGGGGTGCTGAGAATGTAATTCACAGCCACACACAGGGCCAAGGGTCTCATTCAGACACAGCTTTTACAAAGCACTTTACCTAAAAGGCACAGATTAGGCCTCTTCATTTCCATTTGAAACTGTCTTCTTGAGGATCCCCAAAGGAGTGCCCCAAGGCCAAGACCTCCCTGACACTCAGGGGAACAGAACAATAGGGAAGAAAGAAGCCTGGAGAAAAACTTTGCTTTAGTTGAACACTGTGGCTCTGATAGGTCCTAATCCTGCAACTTGGGTTGCTATCTATCCAAGCAGGGATTCTCCAGGGAGATCCTTACCAGTCATGCTAATTTTGGGGTTTTCTGAGAAGCTTGCCATTCCCTTCAGCAATCCTGTCCATGGCCATGTCACAGAGCTTGAAGGTGGTACACATCTTGGGCACAAAACCACGAACCCCTTCAGAGAGTGGCCAAAATTCAGGACGGATACAGGAACTTAGGATCATGGTAGGTGTTGCCCATCTGCAAGGCAAGCAGCAGTCCATTCATTAATTGGCCATGAGGAGTCCTGCAAAGATTTCCACTACACAAGACACATTCAAAGCTGCATTCTTCTCTCTACTCTCTTTAACCACAAACCCAGTGGGATCCACTGACATAGAAACACTCACTAGTTAACAGTCCATTTCAAACCAACAACAACAACAACAACAACAACAACAAAAGGATTTACCTTCATGTTCTCAGAACATGAGACAAAACGAAAAAATGGAAACACACACCCACTAAGACACGCAAAACCACACCTGTATTTTATCTTCATCTATCCACTCTGTCCTCTGACTGGTGGGTCAAAATATGTTACCCAGCAGTGGCCTGTCCTGTCTCAGCCCTGGTTTCCCTGGCCATCTCTGTGTAGTTGTGAGGAGCCAGCAATGAGCCAACACTTCTTTCTCAGGAAAGGCCCCTGTTCAGACCATTCAAGGCATTTGGCTATCCACACCTCACTAGGTGCCAAGAAAGAATGACTCTGGCCTTGGTACAGACAAACAAGTGAGCCCATTGGGACTGGAACTGCCTCTGGGTGCCTCGCCTCCTGGATCCCAAGTTCAGAGAGTTCCATCACCAAGGAAGTGAGGTGAGGTCACTTCCTTCAGGGAAGTGAATGAGGTCACACTGCCTTGGTAACCAGTTTGTCCTAACAGTTGTTTCCAAGGGTCCCATGAGATGGAGGCTGCCCCACCTTCCTGTGACATTTTCACAAGACACGAAAGTCCATATACCCTAGGAGCCCGGGATCAGCCATCCACACAGGCCTGATTGTGTCCATCTTCCCTGCCTTGAGAAGAGAGAGGCCGACTCAGCCTCATCCCTTCATCCTGACTGCGTAGTTGGCCATGGAAGATGACGTTAGACCTCCGGGGTCCTAACTGGCTGCCTACATTTGCTCCAGGGATCATTTCGGCACCTGCCTTTGAGCTTCTCAGCAGCTGTAGGGTTCCATACATACCCGTATGGCAAGAGCAACTCAGGACCTGCTGTTATGTGAAAACAGATTGAGGGAACAGAGTATGGTTAAGGGTCATATCATGTTCCATTTGGGTTAGATGTCATGCTGCTGGATGAATACTGGTATTGGGCAACTGGGATATTTTTCAGAATGTAAGGTGAAATGTAACTATGAAAATAGAAAACTAGGTAAGATCTGAAGCACACAAGGGTGTTGGGCCCCTGATTTGGATACATAGATTGGAATATTCACTGAAGGTCATTTTGAGTATTCAGAAATGAATATGTATGTCAGGAAAATGAATATTTCTGAGAAACCCATGGTGGACATGAAACAATCAAGGTAGTATAAGAATATGACACATAAAATACATGTTTGAAAATTATAGTGTGTGTACGTATATATATGTGTATATATATTAAATGTAGTAGTACTTATGCCAATCGAAATTCATAAAGGGATATCTATCCTTCACATACCCAAAATATTCATTTTCCTCTACATTGTTTCATGTATAAACTTGTTGAAGTATAAAGCTCACCACAATGTGAATTTTGAGTTACCTCAGTGTATTGGGGGGCAGGGATCTCTTCATGAAATTCATATTTTTCAAAGTGAGTGTACTCTCAAGAATATACCTGTGATGGCAGTAGGAGTGTGTATATATATATATATATATATATATATATATATATATATATGTATATATATGTATACAAAGATATACATTGTGACTCAGGCGACAGAGACTGGGAGTCAGGAAGTTACATATTTGTTCCTTTTGAAAATTCATGGAGAGATAAAAGGAGAAAAGTGTGTGACAGGTTGTATAATATGTTTCTCTGATGAAGCCAAAGGCAAGTCCATGTATACACCACGCCTCCTATCAAATGCCTCTACTTCTATTCTTTTAGGATTATTTTTAACAATGTTACGATAAGTCGTCAGAGGCTGGTAGGTTATGGGTCAGTGTCAGAGATTCAATGTTTTAAAGGGCAAATGGGAAAACGAGTCTACTAAATATGCGAACATGTGCCACATAAAAATCTTCCACTGCCATCCACCACGATGCCTTGACATTACTATCACCCCAAATAAGACACAATGAGAGGAGAAGAGGAAAAAAATCTGTGAATACATATCTGGAATTGGAAATGCTGAGGAGCTCACAAACTTGGGTGTGGCAGAAGAGATCCCAAAAGTAGGGGACAGGGTAAACCTTCCACAAACATGGAAGTTTGCTGGTTTAATGACTTCTTGACTATCTGCCTCCGACATTTGTGCACTAGAAATATAGCTTTGTGCTTTAGCTTCTTTTGTAGTGAGGCCATGAAAGCTTGGTCTCAGTCTATGTGAACGGGAGGACATGGTTTCATATTTTCCAATACCCACAGGAGGCAGCAGAGCTGAATCCTCTCTTTGTAGGTAACTGTGTCCGTTGGGGTATGAATGTCTCCCCGGGTGGATTGTGAAGCCTTTGGCTCACCCTCCAGGTTTAATGGCATTTCTTGCAGCTTCCCTGGAAAAATGGTGTTTGTTTTGGAAATACATAAAGGTCAACCGGGACACAGTGCTGGAGGGAGCTCTGTCACGTGGGGTGAGTCAGGGTCTGAAGGAAAAAAACACAAACCGGCCTACTACCCCACATATCTTTCCCACTTGAGCATAGCAACTCGATTCTGAGCATCGCACCAAATCCTCTCCCCACAACAACATGCCTTTATAGTTTAGGGTCTTCTGGCTGCACCTTGTCAGTCACAGGTCATTTGGAAGCCAGTGACAGAACCACAGGGGCCAACAACAGATGGTGTATCACACACCTGCACTCCATTGCTCCAGGCCCAGTTCCCTGCTGGCTCCTACTCACTGGCATCTCTGTTCTTCACCATGGTCCTGAATTCCACTCAGTCAAAAACAGCCCTCGCTGGTTCAGTCATGATGAGCAACAGGAGATCTAAGGGTTCTCCAGGGATTTCTGGTCACGGGATTCTCATAAACCTCATGGTATTTGCCTAGCCATATTTCAAGAATGAAGAAGTTAGCACCGTGGGTTTTGATTCATTCAGGAGCCGTTAAGTGTTGAGGAATCTCCTTTCCATAAAAGCTCTGGAGATCTCATGCAGGCAAGGCTTTTCAAGGAGTGGCAAAAGGTCACAGGAATCCAGGCCCATTGGGGTCTAAAATATGAGGTTCATGTGAGTTTTGGCTCTCAAGTATAGCTGAAAAAAAAGGCTTTAACAGCCAAATCATGTGAAATCCTGGCTGAGATTCCCAGTGCTGTGGAGAAAGCCACCCTCGGCCTAGATCTCAGTTTCCAAAGGCTCCTCGGATGCCCGGCCTTCTCAAATCCCAACACAATTCATGGCAAGAGTTCTCTGAGATCAGTTCCAGAACTCATTCTCTAATGGCATCACACCAGAATTCAAGCTGAGGTGGACCCAGTCATCTTTTCCAGCCACCACACAAAAGACCACTCTTCTAACAAAAACACTCCCACATGGCCCTCGTCTTCTTCCATACAGACGCTCATCGTAACATTCTGGCTGGGGGTTTGCATAGGAGGAGCAGTCGAAGATGGTGTTCAAAGTAAGCTCTCATGCCCATCATATGCCAAATGTCACGGTGGCCTGGACACCCTTCCTGAGAAATAGATAGTTAAATGAGCCTCTAGTGAATACTGCTCTGCTTCTCAAATTAGAGGCCTCCTGCCTGCCAGGGTAGATTCTTTATGTGTACTGGAGTCATGTAAAAACCCAGACACCTGTGTGCTAGTTACTGGAGGGCTTGCAACAACTCATTTGACCCAGAGGATCCCTTTTCTTACTTCTTAGGGGTCAGGAACCAGACCAGAGGAAGGCAAGAAGTCGACATCATCCAATTACACTTCTTTTTCATCCTTGTAGATTTGGATGGACACATGGGATTTTTCTTGAGTTTCCTGGGGGTGCTGAGAATGTAATTCACAGCCACACACAGGGCCAAGGGTCTCATTCAGACACAGCTTTTACAAAGCACTTTACCTAAAAGGCACAGATTAGGCCTCTTCATTTCCATTTGAAACTGTCTTCTTGAGGATCCCCAAAGGAGTGCCCCAAGGCCAAGACCTCCCTGACACTCAGGGGAACAGAACAATAGGGAAGAAAGAAGCCTGGAGAAAAACTTTGCTTTAGTTGAACACTGTGGCTCTGATAGGTCCTAATCCTGCAACTTGGGTTGCTATCTATCCAAGCAGGGATTCTCCAGGGAGATCCTTACCAGTCATGCTAATTTTGGGGTTTTCTGAGAAGCTTGCCATTCCCTTCAGCAATCCTGTCCATGGCCATGTCACAGAGCTTGAAGGTGGTACACATCTTGGGCACAAAACCACGAACCCCTTCAGAGAGTGGCCAAAATTCAGGACGGATACAGGAACTTAGGATCATGGTAGGTGTTGCCCATCTGCAAGGCAAGCAGCAGTCCATTCATTAATTGGCCATGAGGAGTCCTGCAAAGATTTCCACTACACAAGACACATTCAAAGCTGCATTCTTCTCTCTACTCTCTTTAACCACAAACCCAGTGGGATCCACTGACATAGAAACACTCACTAGTTAACAGTCCATTTCAAACCAACAACAACAACAACAACAACAACAACAAAAGGATTTACCTTCATGTTCTCAGAACATGAGACAAAACGACAAACTGAAACACACACCCACTAAGACACGCAAAACCACACCTGTATTTTATCTTCATCTATCCACTCTGTCCTCTGACCGGTGGGTCAAAATATGTTACCCAGCAGTGGCCTGTCCTGTCTCAGCCCTGGTTTCCCTGGCCATCTCTGTGTAGTTGTGAGGAGCCAGCAATGAGCCAACACTTCTTTCTCAGGAAAGGCCCCTGTTCAGACCATTCAAGGCATTTGGCTATCCACACCTCACTAGGTGCCAAGAAAGAATGACTCTGGCCTTGGTACAGACAAACAAGTGAGCCCATTGGGACTGGAACTGCCTCTGGGTGCCTCGCCTCCTGGATCCCAAGTTCAGAGAGTTCCATCACCAAGGAAGTGAGGTGAGGTCACTTCCTTCAGGGAAGTGAATGAGGTCACACTGCCTTGGTAACCAGTTTGTCCTAACAGTTGTTTCCAAGGGTCCCATGAGATGGAGGCTGCCCCACCTTCCTGTGACATTTTCACAAGACACAAAAGTCCATATACCCTAGGAGCCCGGGATCAGCGATCCACACAGGCCTGATTGTGTCCATCTTCCCTGCCTTGAGAAGAGAGAGGCCGACTCAGCCTCATCCCTTCATCCTGACTGCGTAGTTGGCCATGGAAGATAACGTTAGACCTCAGGGGTCCTAACTGGCTGCCTACATTTGCTCCAGGGATCATTTCGGCACCTGCCTTTGAGCTTCTCAGCAGCTGTAGGGTTCCCTACATACCCGTATGGCAAGAGCAACTCAGGACCTGCTGTTATGTGAAAACAGATTGAGGGAACAGAGTATGGTTAAGGGTCATATCATGTTCCATTTGGGTTAGGTGTCATGCTGCTGGATGAATACTGGTATTGGGCAACTGGGATATTCTTCAGAATGTAAGGTGAAATGTAACTATGAAAATAGAAAACTAGGTAGGATCTGAAGCACACAAGGGTGTTGGGCCCCTGATTTGGATACATAGATTTGAATATTCACTGAAGGTCATTTTGAGTATTCAGAAATGAATATGTATGTCAGGAAAATGAATATTTCTGAGAAACCCATGGTGGACATGAAACAATCAAGGTACTATAAGAATGTGACACATAAAATACATGTTTGAAAATTATAGTGTGTGTACGTATATATATGTGTATATATATTAAATGTAGTAGTACTTATGCCAATCGAAATTCATAAAGGGATATCTATCCTTCACATACCCAAAATATTCATTTTCCTCTACATTGTTTCATGTATAAACTTGTTGAAGTATAAAGCTCACCACAGTGTGAATTTTGAGTTACCTCAGTGTATTGGGGGGCAGGGATCTCTTCATGAAATTCATATTTTCCAAAGTGAGTGTACTCTCAAGAATATACCTGTGATGGCAGTAGGAGTGTATATATATATATATATATATATATATATATATATATATATATATGTATATATATGTATACAAAGATATACATTGTGACTCAGGCGACAGAGACTGGGAGTCAGGAAGTTACATATTTGTTCCTTTTGAAAATTCATGGAGAGATAAAAGGAGAAAAGTGTGTGACAGGTTGTATAATATGTTTCTCTGATGAAGCCAAAGGCAAGTCCATGTATACACCACGCCTCCTATCAAATGCCTCTACTTCTATTCTTTTAGGATTATTTTTAACGATGTTACGATAAGTCGTCAGAGGCTGGTAGGTTATGGGTCAGTGTCAGAGATTCAATGTTTCAAAGGGCAAATGGGAAAACGAGTCTACTAAATATGCGAACATGTGCCACATAAAAATCTTCCACCGCCATCCACCACAATGCCTTGACATTACTATCACCCCAAAGAAGACACAATGAGAGGAGAAGAGGAAAAAAATCTGTGAATACATATCTGGAATTGGAAATGCTGAGGAGCTCACAAACTTGGGTGTGGCAGAAGAGATCCCAAAAGTAGGGGACGGGGTAAACCTTCCACAAACATGGAAGTTTGCTGGTTTAATGACTTCTTGACTATCTGCCTCCGACATTTGTGCACTAGAAATATAGCTTTGTGCTTTAGCTTCTTTTGTAGTGAGACCATGAAAGCTTGGTCTCAGTCTATGTGAACAGGAGGACATGGTTTCATATTTTCCAATACCCACAGGAGGCAGCAGAGCTGAATCCTCTCTTTGTAGGTAACCGTGTCCGTTGGGGTATGAATGTCGCCCTGGGTGGATTGTGAAGCCTTTGGCTCACCCTCCAGGTTTAATGGCATTTCTTGCAGCTTCCCTGGAAAAATGGTGTTTGTTTTGGAAATACATAAAGGTCAACCGGGACACAGTGCTGGAGGGAGCTCTGTCACGTGGGGTGAGTCAGGGTCTGAAGGAAAAAAACACAAACCGGCCTGCTACCCCACATATCTTTCCCACTTGAGCACAGCAACTTGATTCTGAGCATCGCACCAAATCCTCTCCCCACAACAACATGCCTTTATAGTTTAGGGTCTTCTGGCTGCACCTTGTCAGTCACAGGTCATTTGGAAGCCAGTGACAGAACCACAGGGGCCAACAACAGATGGTGTATCACACACCTGCACTCCATTGCTCCAGGCCCAGTTCCCTGCTGGCTCCTACTCACTGGCATCTCTGTCCTTCACCATGGTCCTGAATTCCACTCAGTCAAAAACAGCCCTCGCTGGTTCAGTCATGATGAGCAACAGGAGATCTAAGGGTTCTCCAGGGATTTCTGGTCACGGGATTCTCATAAACCTCATGGTGTTTGCCTAGCCATATTTCAAGAATGAAGAAGTTAGCACCGTGGGTTTTGATTCATTCAGGAGCCATTAAGTGTTGAGGAATCTCCTTTCCATAAAAGCTCTGGAGATCTCATGCAGGCAAGGCTTTTCAAGGAGTGGCCAAAGGTCACAGGAATCCAGGCCCATTGGGGTCTAAAATATGAGGTTCATGTGAGTTTTGGCTCTCAAGTATAGCTGAAAAGGCTTTAACAGCCAAATCATGTGAAATCCTGGCTGAGATTCCCAGTGCTGTGGAGAAAGCCACCCTCGGCCTAGATCTCAGTTTCCAAAGGCTCCTCGGATGCCTGGCCTTCTCAAATCCCAACACAATTCATGGCAAGAGTTCTCTGAGATCAGTTCCAGAACTCATTCTCTAATGGCATCACACCAGAATTCAAGCTGAGGTGGACCCAGTCATCTTTTCCAGCCACCACACAAAAGACCACTCTTCTAACAAAAACACTCCCACATGGCCCTCGTCTTCTTCCATACAGACGCTCATCGTAACATTCTGGCTGGGGGTTTGCATAGGAGGAGCAGTCGAAGATGGTGTTCAAAGTAAGCTCTCATGCCCATCATATGCCAAATGTCACGGTGGCCTGGACACCCTTCCTGAGAAATAGATAGTTAAATGAGCCTCTAGTGAATACTGCTCTGCTTCTCAAATTAGAGGCCTCCTGCCTGCCAGGGTAGATTCTTTATGTGTACTGGAGTCATGTAAAAACCCAGACACCTGTGTGCTAGTTACTGGAGGGCTTGCAACAACTCATTTGACCCAGAGGATCCCTTTTCTTACTTCTTAGGGGTCAGGAACCAGACCAGAGGAAGGCAAGAAGTCGACATCATCCAATTACACTTCTTTTTCATCCTTGTAGATTTGGATGGACACATGGGATTTTTCTTGAGTTTCCTGGGGGTGCTGAGAATGTAATTCACAGCCACACACAGGGCCAAGGGTCTCATTCAGACACAGCTTTTACAAAGCACTTTACCTAAAAGGCACAGATTAGGCCTCTTCATTTCCATTTGAAACTGTCTTCTTGAGGATCCCCAAAGGAGTGCCCCAAGGCCAAGACCTCCCTGACACTCAGGGGAACAGAACAATAGGGAAGAAAGAAGCCTGGAGAAAAACTTTGCTTTAGTTGAACACTGTGGCTCTGATAGGTCCTAATCCTGCAACTTGGGTTGCTATCTATCCAAGCAGGGATTCTCCAGGGAGATCCTTACCAGTCATGCTAATTTTGGAGTTTTCTGAGAAGCTTGCCATTCCCTTCAGCAATCCTGTCCATGGCCATGTCACAGAGCTTGAAGGTGGTACACATCTTGGGCACAAAACCACGAACCCCTTCAGAGAGTGGCCAAAATTCAGGACGGATACAGGAACTTAGGATCATGGTAGGTGTTGCCCATCTGCAAGGCAAGCAGCAGTCCATTCATTAATTGGCCATGAGGAGTCCTGCAAAGATTTCCACTACACAAGACACATTCAAAGCTGCATTCTTCTCTCTACTCTCTTTAACCACAAACCCAGTGGGATCCACTGACATAGAAACACTCACTAGTTAACAGTCCATTTCAAACCAACAACAACAACAACAACAACAAAAGGATTTACCTTCATGTTCTCAGAACATGAGACAAAACGACAAATTGAAACACACACCCACTAAGACACACAAAACCACACCTGTATTTTATCTTCATCTATCCACTCTGTCCTCTGACTGGTGGGTCAAAATATGTTACCCAGCAGTGGCCTGTCCTGTCTCAGCCCTGGTTTCCCTGGCCATCTCTGTGTAGTTGTGAGGAGCCAGCAATGAGCCAACACTTCTTTCTCAGGAAAGGCCCCTGTTCAGACCATTCAAGGCATTTGGCTATCCACACCTCACTAGGTGCCAAGAAAGAATGACTCTGGCCTTGGTACAGACAAACAAGTGAGCCCATTGGGACTGGAACTGCCTCTGGGTGCCTCACCTCCTGGATCCCAAGTTCAGAGAGTTCCATCACCAAGGAAGTGAGGTGAGGTCACTTCCTTCAGGGAAGTGAATGAGGTCACACTGCCTTGGTAACCAGTTTGTCCTAACAGTTGTTTCCAAGGGTCCCATGAGATGGAGGCTGCCCCACCTTCCTGTGACATTTTCACAAGACACAAAAGTCCATATACCCTAGGAGCCCGGGATCAGCAATCCACACAGGCCTGATTGCGTCCATCTTCCCTGCCTTGAGAAGAGAGAGGCCGACTCAGCCTCATCCCTTCATCCTGACTGCGTAGTTGGCCATGGAAGATGACGTTAGACCTCAGGGGTCCTAACTGGCTGCCTACATTTGCTCCAGGGATCATTTCGGCACCTGCCTTTGAGCTTCTCAGCAGCTGTAGGGTTCCCTACATACCCGTATGGCAAGAGCAACTCAGGACCTGCTGTTATGTGAAAACAGATTGAGGGAACAGAGTATGGTTAAGGGTCATATCATGTTCCATTTGGGTTAGGTGTCATGCTGCTGGATGAATACTGGTATTGGGCAACTGGGATATTCTTCAGAATGTAAGGTGAAATGTAACTATGAAAATAGAAAACTAGGTAGGATCTGAAGCACACAAGGGTGTTGGGCCCCTGATTTGGATACATAGATTTGAATATTCACTGAAGGTCATTTTGAGTATTCAGAAATGAATATGTATGTCAGGAAAATGAATATTTCTGAGAAACCCATGGTGGACATGAAACAATCAAGGTACTATAAGAATGTGACACATAAAATACATGTTTGAAAATTATAGTGTGTGTACGTATATATATGTGTATATATATTAAATGTAGTAGTACTTATGCCAATCGAAATTCATAAAGGGATATCTATCCTTCACATACCCAAAATATTCATTTTCCTCTACATTGTTTCATGTATAAACTTGTTGAAGTATAAAGCTCACCACAGTGTGAATTTTGAGTTACCTCAGTGTATTGGGGGGCAGGGATCTCTTCATGAAATTCATATTTTCCAAAGTGAGTGTACTCTCAAGAATATACCTGTCATGGCAGTAGGAGTGTATATATATATATATATATATATATATATATATATATATATATATGTATATATATGTATACAAAGATATACATTGTGACTCAGGCGACAGAGACTGGGAGTCAGGAAGTTACATATTTGTTCCTTTTGAAAATTCATGGAGATAAAAGGAGAAAAGTGTGTGACAGGTTGTATAATATGTTTCTCTGATGAAGCCAAAGGCAAGTCCATGTATACACCACGCCTCCTATCAAATGCCTCTACTTCTATTCTTTTAGGATTATTTTTAACGATGTTACGATAAGTCGTCAGAGGCTGGTAGGTTATGGGTCAGTGTCAGAGATTCAATGTTTCAAAGGGCAAATGGGAAAACGAGTCTACTAAATATGCGAACATGTGCCACATAAAAATCTTCCACCGCCATCCACCACAATGCCTTGACATTACTATCACCCCAAATAAGACACAATGAGAGGAGAAGAGGAAAAAAATCTGTGAATACATATCTGGAATTGGAAATGCTGAGGAGCTCACAAACTTGGGTGTGGCAGAAGAGATCCCAAAAGTAGGGGACGGGGTAAACCTTCCACAAACATGGAAGTTTGCTGGTTTAATGACTTCTTGACTATCTGCCTCCGACATTTGTGCACTAGAAATATAGCTTTGTGCTTTAGCTTCTTTTGTAGTGAGACCATGAAAGCTTGGTCTCAGTCTATGTGAACAGGAGGACATGGTTTCATATTTTCCAATACCCACAGGAGGCAGCAGAGCTGAATCCTCTCTTTGTAGGTAACCGTGTCCGTTGGGGTATGAATGTCGCCCTGGGTGGATTGTGAAGCCTTTGGCTCACCCTCCAGGTTTAATGGCATTTCTTGCAGCTTCCCTGGAAAAATGGTGTTTGTTTTGGAAATACATAAAGGTCAACCGGGACACAGTGCTGGAGGGAGCTCTGTCACGTGGGGTGAGTCAGGGTCTGAAGGAAAAAAACACAAACCGGCCTGCTACCCCACATATCTTTCCCACTTGAGCACAGCAACTTGATTCTGAGCATCGCACCAAATCCTCTCCCCACAACAACATGCATTTATAGTTTAGGGTCTTCTGGCTGCACCTTGTCAGTCACAGGTCATTTGGAAGCCAGTGACAGAACCACAGGGGCCAACAACAGATGGTGTATCACACACCTGCACTCCATTGCTCCAGGCCCAGTTCCCTGCTGGCTCCTACTCACTGGCATCTCTGTCCTTCACCATGGTCCTGAATTCCACTCAGTCAAAAACAGCCCTCGCTGGTTCAGTCATGATGAGCAACAGGAGATCTAAGGGTTCTCCAGGGATTTCTGGTCACGGGATTCTCATAAACCTCATGGTGTTTGCCTAGCCATATTTCAAGAATGAAGAAGTGAGCACCGTGGGTTTTGATTCATTCAGGAGCCATTAAGTGTTGAGGAATCTCCTTTCCATAAAAGCTCTGGAGATCTCATGCAGGCAAGGCTTTTCAAGGAGTGGCCAAAGGTCACAGGAATCCAGGCCCATTGGGGTCTAAAATATGAGGTTCATGTGAGTTTTGGCTCTCAAGTATAGCTGAAAAGGCTTTAACAGCCAAATCATGTGAAATCCCGGCTGAGATTCCCAGTGCTGTGGAGAAAGCCACCCTCGGCCTAGATCTCAGTTTCCAAAGGCTCCTCGGATGCCTGGCCTTCTCAAATCCCAACACAATTCATGGCAAGAGTTCTCTGAGATCAGTTCCAGAACTCATTCTCTAATGGCATCACACCAGAATTCAAGCTGAGGTGGACCCAGTCATCTTTTCCAGCCACCACACAAAAGACCACTCTTCTAACAAAAACACTCCCACATGGCCCTCGTCTTCTTCCATACAGACGCTCATCGTAACATTCTGGCTGGGGGTTTGCATAGGAGGAGCAGTCGAAGATGGTGTTCAAAGTAAGCTCTCATGCCCATCATATGCCAAATGTCACGGTGGCCTGGACACCCTTCCTGAGAAATAGATAGTTAAATGAGCCTCTAGTGAATACTGCTCTGCTTCTCAAATTAGAGGCCTCCTGCCTGCCAGGGTAGATTCTTTATGTGTACTGGAGTCATGTAAAAACCCAGACACCTGTGTGCTAGTTACTGGAGGGCTTGCAACAACTCATTTGACCCAGAGGATCCCGTTTCTTACTTCTTAGGGGTCAGGAACCAGACCAGAGGAAGGCAAGAAGTCGACATCATCCAATATTACACTTCTATTTCATCCTTGTAGATTGGGATGGACACATGGGATTTTTCTTGAGTTTCCTGGGGTGCTGAGAATGTAATTCACAGCCACACACAGGGCCAAGGGTCTCATTCAGACACAGCTTTTACCAAGCACTTTACCTAAAAGGCACAGATTAGGCCTCTTCATTTCCATTTGAAACTGTCTTCTTGAGGATCCCCAAAGGAGTGCACCAAGGCCAAGACCTCCCTGACACTCAGGGGAACAGAACAATAGGGAAGAAAGAAGCCTGGAGAAAAACTTTGCTTTAGTTGAACACTGTGGCACTGATAGGTCCTAATCCTGCAACTTGGGTTGCTATCTATCCAAGCAGGGATTCTCCAGGGAGATCCTTACCAGTCATGCTAATTTTGGAGTTTTCTGAGAAGCTTGCCATTCCCTTCAGCAATCCTGTCCATGGCCATGTCACAGAGCTTGAAGGTGGTACACATCTTGGGCACAAAACCACGAACCCCTTCAGAGAGTGGCCAAAATTCAGGACGGATACAGGAACTTAGGATCATGGTAGGTGTTGCCCATCTGCAAGGCAAGCAGCAGTCCATTCATTAATTGGCCATGAGGAGTCCTGCAAAGATTTCCACTACACAAGACACATTCAAAGCTGCATTCTTCTCTCTACTCTCTTTAACCACAAACCCAGTGGGATCCACTGACATAGAAACACTCACTAGTTAACAGTCCATTTCAAACCAACAACAACAACAACAACAACAACAACAAAAGGATTTACCTTCATGTTCTCAGAACATGAGACAAAACGAAAAAATGGAAACACACACCCACTAAGACACGCAAAACCACACCTGTATTTTATCTTCATCTAGCCACTCTGTCCTCTGACTGGTGGGTCAAAATATGTTACCCAGCAGTGGCCTGTCCTGTCTCAGCCCTGGTTTCCCTGGCCATCTCTGTGTAGTTGTGAGGAGCCAGCAATGAGCCAACACTTCTTTCTCAGGAAAGGCCCCTGTTCAGACCATTCAAGGCATTTGGCTATCCACACCTCACTAGGTGCCAAGAAAGAATGACTCTGGCCTTGGTACAGACAAACAAGTGAGCCCATTGGGACTGGAACTGCCTCTGGGTGCCTCGCCTCCTGGATCCCAAGTTCAGAGACTTCCATCACCAAGGAAGTGAGGTGAGGTCACTTCCTTCAGGGAAGTGAATGAGGTCACACTGCCTTGGTAACCAGTTTGTCCTAACAGTTGTTTCCAAGGGTCCCATGAGATGGAGGCTGCCCCACCTTCCTGTGACATTTTCACAAGACACGAAAGTCCATATACCCTAGGAGCCCGGGATCAGCAATCCACACAGGCCTGATTGTGTCCATCTTCCCTGCCTTGAGAAGAGAGAGGCCGACTCAGCCTCATCCCTTCATCCTGACTGCGTAGTTGGCCATGGAAGATGACGTTAGACCTCCGGGGTCCTAACTGGCTGCCTACATTTGCTCCAGGGATCATTTCGGCACCTGCCTTTGAGCTTCTCAGCAGCTGTAGGGTTCCCTACATACCCGTATGGCAAGAGCAACTCAGGACCTGCTGTTATGTGAAAACAGATTGAGGGAACAGAGTATGCTTAAGGGTCATATCATGTTCCATTTGGGTTAGGTGTCATGCTGCTGGATGAATACTGGTATTGGGCAACTGGGATATTTTTCAGAATGTAAGGTGAAATGTAACTATGAAAATAGAAAACTAGGTAAGATCTGAAACACACAAGGGTGTTGGGCCCCTGATTTGGATACATAGATTGGAATATTCACTGAAGGTCATTTTGAGTATTCAGAAATGAATATGTATGTCAGGAAAATGAATATTTCTGAGAAACCCATGGTGGACATGAAACAATCAAGGTAGTATAAGAATGTGACACATAAAATACATGTTTGAAAATTATAGTGTGTGTACGTATATATATATGTGTATATATATTAAATGTAGTAGTAATTATGCCAATCGAAATTCATCAAGGGATATCTATCCTTCACATACCCAAAATATTCATTTTCCTCTACATTGTTTCATGTATAAACTTGTTGAATTATAAAGCTCACCACAGTGTGAATTTTGAGTTACCTCAGTGTATTGGGGGGCAGGGATCTCTTCATGAAATTCATATTTTCCAAAGTGAGTGTACTCTCAAGAATATACCTGTGATGGCAGTAGGAGTGTATATATATATATATATATATATATATATATATATATATATATATATATATATGTATACAAAGATATACATTGTGACTCAGGCGACAGAGACTGGGAGTCAGGAAGTTACATATTTGTTCCTTTTGAAAATTCATGGAGAGATAAAAGGAGAAAAGTGTGTGACAGGTTGTATAATATGTTTCTCTGATGAAGCCAAAGGCAAGTCCATGTATACACCACGCCTCCTATCAAATGCCTCTACTTCTATTCTTTTAGGATTATTTTTAACGATGTTACGATAAGTCGTCAGAGGCTGGTAGGTTATTGGTCAGTGTCAGAGATTCAATGTTTCAAAGGGCAAATGGGAAAACGAGTCTACTGAATATGCGAACATGTGCCACATAAAAATCTTCCACTGCCATCCACCACGATGCCTTGACATTACTATCACCCCAAAGAAGACACAATGAGAGGAGAAGAGGAAAAAAATCTGTGAATACATATCTGGAATTGGAAATGCTGAGGAGCTCACAAACTTGGGTGTGGCAGAAGAGATCCCAAAAGTAGGGGACGGGGTAAACCTTCCACAAACATGGAAGTTTGCTGGTTTAATGACTTCTTGACTATCTGCCTCCGACATTTGTGCACTAGAAATATAGCTTTGTGCTTTAGCTTCTTTTGTAGTGAGACCATGAAAGCTTGGTCTCAGTCTATGTGAACGGGAGGACATTGTTTCATATTTTCCAATACCCACAGGAGGCAGCAGAGCTGAATCCTCTCTTTGTAGGTAACTGTGTCCGTTGGGGTATGAATGTCTCCCTGGGTGGATTGTGAAGCCTTTGGCTCACCCTCCAGGTTTAATGGCATTTCTTGCAGCTTCCCTGGAAAAATGGTGTTTGTTTTGGAAATACATAAAGGTCAACCGGGACACAGTGCTGGAGGGAGCTCTGTCACGTGGGGTGAGTCAGGGTCTGAAGGAAAAAAACACAAACTGGCCTGCTACCCCACATATCTTTCCCACTTGAGCATAGCAACTCGATTCTGAGCATCGCACCAAATCCTCTCCCCACAACAACATGCCTTTATAGTTTAGGGTCTTCTGGCTGCACCTTGTCAGTCACAGGTCATTTGGAAGCCAGTGACAGAACCACAGCGGCCAACAACAGATGGTGTATCACACACCTGCACTCCATTGCTCCAGGCCCAGTTCCCTGCTGGCTCCTACTCACTGGCATCTCTGTTCTTCACCATGGTCCTGAATTCCACTCAGTCAAAAACAGCCCTCGCTGGTTCAGTCATGATGAGCAACAGGAGATCTAAGGGTTCTCCAGGGATTTCTGGTCACGGGATTCTCATAAACCTCATGGTGTTTGCCTAGCCATATTTCAAGAATGAAGAAGTGAGCACCGTGGGTTTTGATTCATTCAGGAGCCATTAAGTGTTGAGGAATCTCCTTTCCATAAAAGCTCTGGAGATCTCATGCAGGCAAGGCTTTTCAAGGAGTGGCCAAAGGTCACAGGAATCCAGGCCCATTGGGGTCTAAAATATGAGGTTCATGTGAGTTTTGGCTCTCAAGTATAGCTGAAAAGGCTTTAACAGCCAAATCATGTGAAATCCCGGCTGAGATTCCCAGTGCTGTGGAGAAAGCCACCCTCGGCCTAGATCTCAGTTTCCAAAGGCTCCTCGGATGCCTGGCCTTCTCAAATCCCAACACAATTCATGGCAAGAGTTCTCTGAGATCAGTTCCAGAACTCATTCTCTAATGGCATCACACCAGAATTCGAGCTGAGGTGGACCCAGTCATCTTTTCCAGCCACCACACAAAAGACCACTCTTCTAACAAAAACACTCCCACATGGCCCTCATCTTCTTCCATACAGACGCTCATCATAACATTCTGGCTGGGGGTTTGCATAGGAGGAGCAGTCGAAGATGGTGTTCAAAGTAAGCTCTCATGCCCATCATATGCCAAATGTCATGGTGGCCTGGACACCCTTCCTGAGAAATAGATAGTTAAATGAGCCTCTAGTGAATACTGCTCTGCTTCTCAAATTAGAGGCCTCCTGCCTGCCAGGGTAGATTCTTTATGTGTACTGGAGTCATGTAAAAACCCAGACACCTGTGTGCTAGTTACTGGAGGGCTTGCAACAACTCATTTGACCCAGAGGATCCCTTTTCTTACTTCTTAGGCGTGAGGAACCAGACCAGAGGAAGGCAAGAAGTCGACATCATCCAATATTACACTTCTTTTTCATCCTTGTAGATTTGGATGGACACATGGGATTTTTCTTGAGTTTCCTGGGGTGCTGAGAATGTAATTCACAGCCACACACAGGGCCAAGGGTCTCATTCAGACACAGCTTTTACAAAGCACTTTACCTAAAAGGCACGGATTAGGCCTCTTCATTTCCATTTGAAACTGTCTTCTTGAGGATCCCCAAAGGAGTGCCCCAAGGCCAAGACCTCCCTGACACTCAGGGGAACAGAACAATAGGGAAGAAAGAAGCCTGGAGAAAAACTTTGCTTTAGTTGAACACTGTGGCACTGATAGGTCCTAATCCTGCAACTTGGGTTGCTATCTATCCAAGCAGGGATTCTCCAGGGAGATCCTTACCAGTCATGCTAATTTTGGAGTTTTCTGAGAAGCTTGCCATTCCCTTCAGCAATCCTGTCCATGGCCATGTCACAGAGCTTGAAGGTGGTACACATCTTGGGCACAAAATCGCGAACCCCTTCAGAGAGTGGCCAAAATTCAGGACGGATACAGGAACTTAGGATCATGGTAGGTGTTGCCCATCTGCAAGGCAAGCAGCAGTCCATTCATTAATTGGCCATGAGGAGTCCTGCAAAGATTTCCACTACACGAGACACATTCAAAGCTGCATTCTTCTCTCTACTCTCTTTAACCACAAACCCAGTGGGATCCACTGACATAGAAACACTCACTAGTTAACAGTCCATTTCAAACCAACAACAACAACAACAACAACAAAAGGATTTACCTTCATGTTCTCAGAACATGAGACAAAACGACAAACTGAAACACACACCCACTAAGACACGCAAAACCACACCTGTATTTTATCTTCATCTATCCACTCTGTCCTCTGACTGGTGGGTCAAAATATGTTACCCAGCAGTGGCCTGTCCTGTCTCAGCCCTGGTTTCCCTGGCCATCTCTGTGTAGTTGTGAGGAGCCAGCAATGAGCCAACACTTCTTTCTCAGGAAAGGCCCCTGTTCAGACCATTCAAGGCATTTGGCTATCCACACCTCACTAGGTGCCAAGAAAGAATTACTCTGGCCTTGGTACAGACAAACAAGTGAGCCCATTGGGACTGGAACTGCCTCTGGGTGCCTCGCCTCCTGGATCCCAAGTTCAGAGAGTTCCATCACCAAGGAAGTGAGGTGAGGTCACTTCCTTCAGGGAAGTGAATGAGGTCACACTGCCTTGGTAACCAGTTTGTCCTAACAGTTGTTTCCAAGGGTCCCATGAGATGGAGGCTGCCCCACCTTCCTGTGACATTTTCACAAGACACAAAAGTCCATATACCCTAGGAGCCCGGGATCAGCGATCCACACAGGCCTGATTGTGTCCATCTTCCCTGCCTTGAGAAGAGAGAGGCCGACTCAGCCTCATCCCTTCGTCCTGACAGCGTAGTTGGCCATGGAAGATGACGTTAGACCTCCGGGGTCCTAACTGGCTGCCTACATTTGCTCCAGGGATCATTTCGGCACCTGCCTTTGAGCTTCTCAGCAGCTGTAGGGTTCCCTCCATACCCGTATGGCAAGAGCAACTCAGGACCTGCTGTTATGTGAAAACAGATTGCGGGAAAAGAGTATGGTTAAGGGTCGTATCATGTTCCATTTGGGTTAGGTGTCATGCTGCTGGATGAATACTGGTATTGGGCAACTGGGATATTTTTCAGAATGTAAGGTGAAATGTAACTATGAAAATAGAAAACTAGGTAAGATCTGAAGCACACAAGGGTGTTGGGCCCCTGATTTGGATACATAGATTTGAATATTCACTGAAGGTCATTTTGAGTATTCAGAAATGAATATGTATGTCAGGAAAATGAATATTTCTGAGAAACCCATGGTGGACATGAAACAATCAAGGTAGTATAAGAATATGACACATAAAATACATGTTTGAAAATTATAGTGTGTGTACGTATATATATGTGTATATATATTAAATGTAGTGGTACTTATGCCAATCGAAATTCATAAATGGATATCTATCCTTCACATACCCAAAATATTCATTTTCCTCTACATTGTTTCATGTATAAACTTGTTGAAGTATAAAGCTCACCACAGTGTGAATTTTGAGTTACCTCAGTGTATTGGGGGGCAGGGATCTCTTCATGAAATTCATATTTTCCAAAGTGAGTGTACTCTCAAGAATATACCTGTGATGGCAGTAGGAGTGTATATATATATATATATATATATATATATATATATATATATATATGTATACAAAGATATACATTGTGACTCAGGCGACAGAGACTGGGAGTCAGGAAGTTACATATTTGTTCCTTTTGAAAATTCATGGAGAGATAAAAGGAGAAAAGTGTGTGACAGGTTGTATAATATGTTTCTCTGATGAAGCCAAAGGCAAGTCCATGTATACACCACGCCTCCTATCAAATGCCTCTACTTCTATTCTTTTAGGATTATTTTTAACGATGTTACGATAAGTCGTCAGAGGCTGGTAGGTTATGGGTCAGTGTCAGAGATTCAATGTTTCAAAGGGCAAATGGGAAAACGAGTCTACTGAATATGCGAACATGTGCCACATAAAAATCTTCCACTGCCATCCACCACGATGCCTTGACATTACTATCACCCCAAATAAGACACAATGAGAGGAGAAGAGGAAAAAAATCTGTGAATACATATCTGGAATTGGAAATGCTGAGGAGCTCACAAACTTGGGTGTGGCAGAAGAGATCCCAAAAGTAGGGGACAGGGTAAACCTTCCACAAACATGGAAGTTTGCTGGTTTAATGACTTCTTGACTATCTGCCTCCGACATTTGTGCACTAGAAATATAGCTTTGTGCTTTAGCTTCTTTTGTAGTGAGACCATGAAAGCTTGGTCTCAGTCTATGTGAACGGGAGGACATGGTTTCATATTTTCCAATACCCACAGGAGGCAGCAGAGCTGAATCCTCTCTTTGTAGGTAACTGTGTCCGTTGGGGTATGAATGTCTCCCCGGGTGGATGGTGAAGCCTTTGGCTCACCCTCCAGGTTTAATGGCATTTCTTGCAGCTTCCCTGGAAAAATGGTGTTTGTTTTGGAAATACATAAAGGTCAACCGGGACACAGTGCTGGAGGGAGCTCTGTCACGTGGGGTGAGTCAGGGTCTGAAGGAAAAAAAAACACAAACCAGCCTACTACCCCACATATCTTTCCCACTTGAGCATAGCAACTCGATTCTGAGCATCGCACCAAATCCTCTCCCCACAACAACATGCCTTTATAGTTTAGGGTCTTCTGGCTGCACCTTGTCAGTCACAGGTCATTTGGAAGCCAGTGACAGAACCACAGGGGCCAACAACAGATGGTGTATCACACACCTGCACTCCATTGCTCCAGGCCCAGTTCCCTGCTGGCTCCTACTCACTGGCATCTCTGTTCTTCACCATGGTCCTGAATTCCACTCAGTCAAAAACAGCCCTCGCTGGTTCAGTCATGATGAGCAACAGGAGATCTAAGGGTTCTCCAGGGATTTCTGGTCACGGGATTCTCATAAACCTCATGGTATTTGCCTAGCCATATTTCAAGAATGAAGAAGTTAGCACCGTGGGTTTTGATTCATTCAGGAGCCATTAAGTGTTGAGGAAAATCCTTTCCATAAAAGCTCTGGAGATCTCATGCAGGCAAGGCTTTTCAAGGAGTGGCAAAAGGTCACAGGAATCCAGGCCCATTGGGGTCTAAAATATGAGGTTCATGTGAGTTTTGGCTCTCAAGTATAGCTGAAAAAAAAGGCTTTAACAGCCAAATCATGTGAAATCCTGGCTGAGATTCCCAGTGCTGTGGAGAAAGCCACCCTCGGCCTAGATCTCAGTTTCCAAAGGCTCCTCGGATGCCCGGCCTTCTCAAATCCCAACACAATTTATGGCAAGAGTTCTCTGAGATCAGTTCCAGAACTCATTCTCTAATGGCATCACACCAGAATTCAAGCTGAGGTGGACCCAGTCATCTTTTCCAGCCACCACACAAAAGACCACTCTTCTAACAAAAACACTCCCACATGGCCCTCATCTTCTTCCATACAGACGCTCATCATAACATTCTGGCTGGGGGTTTGCATAGGAGGAGCAGTCGAAGATGGTGTTCAAAGTAAGCTCTCATGCCCATCATATGCCAAATGTCATGGTGGCCTGGACACCCTTCCTGAGAAATAGATAGTTAAATGAGCCTCTAGTGAATACTGCTCTGCTTCTCAAATTAGAGGCCTCCTGCCTGCCAGGGTAGATTCTTTATGTGTACTGGAGTCATGTAAAAACCCAGACACCTGTGTGCTAGTTACTGGAGGGCTTGCAACAACTCATTTGACCCAGAGGATCCCGTTTCTTACTTCTTAGGGGTCAGGAACCAGACCAGAGGAAGGCAAGAAGTCGACATCATCCAATATTACACTTCTATTTCATCCTTGTAGATTTGGATGGACACATGGGATTTTTCTTGAGTTTCCTGGGGTGCTGAGAATGTAATTCACAGCCACACACAGGGTCAAGGGTCTCATTCAGACACAGCTTTTACAAAGCACTTTACCTAAAAGGCACAGATTAGGCCTCTTCATTTCCATTTGAAACTGTCTTCTTGAGGATCCCCAAAGGAGTGCCCCAAGGCCAAGACCTCCCTGACACTCAGGGGAACAGAACAATAGGGAAGAAAGAAGCCTGGAGAAAAACTTTGCTTTAGTTGAACACTGTGGCACTGATAGGTCCTAATCCTGCAACTTGGGTTGCTATCTATCCAAGCAGGGATTCTCCAGGGAGATCCTTACCAGTCATGCTAATTTTGGAGTTTTCTGAGAAGCTTGCCATTCCCTTCAGCAATCCTGTCCATGGCCATGTCACAGAGCTTGAAGGTGGTACACATCTTGGGCACAAAACCACGAACCCCTTCAGAGAGTGGCCAAAATTCAGGACGGATACAGGAACTTAGGATCATGGTAGGTGTTGCCCATCTGCAAGGCAAGCAGCAGTCCATTCATTAATTGGCCATGAGGAGTCCTGCAAAGATTTCCACTACACAAGACACATTCAAAGCTGCATTCTTCTCTCTACTCTCTTTAACCACAAACCCAGTGGGATCCACTGACATAGAAACACTCACTAGTTAACAGTCCATTTCAAACCAACAACAACAACAACAACAACAACAACAACAAAAGGATTTACCTTCATGTTCTCAGAACATGAGACAAAACGACAAATTGAAACACACACCCACTAAGACACGCAAAACCACACCTGTATTTTATCTTCATCTATCCACTCTGTCCTCTGACTGGTGGGTCAAAATATGTTACCCAGCAGTGGCCTGTCCTGTCTCACCCCTGGTTTCCCTGGCCATCTCTGTGTAGTTGTGAGGAGCCAGCAATGAGCCAACACTTCTTTCTCAGGAAAGGCCCCTGTTCAGACCATTCAAGGCATTTGGCTATCCACACCTCACTAGGTGCCAAGAAAGAATGACTCTGGCCTTGGTACAGACAAACAAGTGAGCCCATTGGGACTGGAACTGCCTCTGGGTGCCTCGCCTCCTGGATCCCAAGTTCAGAGAGTTCCATCACCAAGGAAGTGAGGTGAGGTCACTTCCTTCGGGGAAGTGAATGAGGTCACACTGCCTTGGTAACCAGTTTGTCCTAACAGTTGTTTCCAAGGGTCCCATGAGATGGAGGCTGCCCCACCTTCCTGTGACATTTTCACAAGACACAAAAGTCCATATACCCTAGGAGCCCGGGATCAGCCATCCACACAGGCCTGATTGTGTCCATCTTCCCTGCCTTGAGAAGAGAGAGGCCGACTCAGCCTCATCCCTTCATCCTGACTGCGTAGTTGGCCATGGAAGATGACGTTAGACCTCAGGGGTCCTAACTGGCTGCCTACATTTGCTCCAGGGATCATTTCGGCACCTGCCTTTGAGCTTCTCAGCAGCTGTAGGGTTCCCTACATACCCGTATGGCAAGAGCAACTCAGGACCTGCTGTTATGTGAAAACAGATTGAGGGAACAGAGTATGGTTAAGGGTCATATCATGTTCCATTTGGGTTAGGTGTCATGCTGCTGGATGAATACTGGTATTGGGCAACTGGGATATTTTTCAGAATGTAAGGTGAAATGTAACTATGAGAATAGAAAACTAGGTAAGATCTGAAGCACACAAGGGTGTTGGGCCCCTGATTTGGATACATAGATTTGAATATTCACTGAAGGTCATTTTGAGTATTCAGAAATGAATATGTATGTCAGGAAAATGAATATTTCTGAGAAACCCATGGTGGACATGAAACAATCAAGGTAGTATAAGAATGTGACACATAAAATACATGTTTGAAAATTATAGTGTGTGTACGTATATATATGTGTATATATATTAAATGTAGTAGTACTTATGCCAATCGAAATTCATAAAGGGATATCTATCCTTCACATACCCAAAATATTCATTTTCCTCTACATTGTTTCATGTATAAACTTGTTGAAGTATAAAGCTCACCACAGTGTGAATTTTGAGTTACCTCAGTGTATTGGGGGGCAGGGATCTCTTCATGAAATTCATATTTTCCAAAGTGAGTGTACTCTCAAGAATATACCTGTGATGGCAGTAGGAGTATACATATATATATATATATATATATATATATATATATATATATATATGTATATATATGTATACAAAGATATACATTGTGACATTGTGACTCAGGCGACAGAGACTGGGAGTCAGGAAGTTACATATTTGTTCCTTTTGAAAATTCATGGAGAGATAAAAGGAGAAAAGTGTGTGACAGGTTGTATAATATGTTTCTCTGATGAAGCCAAAGGCAAGTCCATGTATACACCACGCCTCCTATCAAATGCCTCTACTTCTATTCTTTTAGGATTATTTTTAACGATGTTACGATAAGTCGTCAGAGGCTGGTAGGTTATTGGTCAGTGTCAGAGATTCAATGTTTCAAAGGGCAAATGGGAAAACGAGTCTACTGAATATGCGAACATGTGCCACATAAAAATCTTCCACTGCCATCCACCACGATGCCTTGACATTACTATCACCCCAAAGAAGACACAATGAGAGGAGAAGAGGAAAAAAATCTGTGAATACATATCTGGAATTGGAAATGCTGAGGAGCTCACAAACTTGGGTGTGGCAGAAGAGATCCCAAAAGTAGGGGACGGGGTAAACCTTCCACAAACATGGAAGTTTGCTGGTTTAATGACTTCTTGACTATCTGCCTCCGACATTTGTGCACTAGAAATATAGCTTTGTGCTTTAGCTTCTTTTGTAGTGAGACCATGAAAGCTTGGTCTCAGTCTATGTGAACGGGAGGACATGGTTTCATATTTTCCAATACCCACAGGAGGCAGCAGAGCTGAATCCTCTCTTTGTAGGTAACTGTGTCCGTTGGGGTATGAATGTCTCCCTGGGTGGATGGTGAAGCCTTTGGCTCACCCTCCAGGTTTAATGGCATTTCTTGCAGCTTCCCTGGAAAAATGGTGTTTGTTTTGGAAATACATAAAGGTCAACCGGGACACAGTGCTGGAGGGAGCTCTGTCACGTGGGGTGAGTCAGGGTCTGAAGGAAAAAAACACAAACTGGCCTGCTACCCCACATATCTTTCCCACTTGAGCATAGCAACTCGATTCTGAGCATCGCACCAAATCCTCTCCCCACAACAACATGCCTTTATAGTTTAGGGTCTTCTGGCTGCACCTTGTCAGTCACAGGTCATTTGGAAGCCAGTGACAGAACCACAGCGGCCAACAACAGATGGTGTATCACACACCTGCACTCCATTGCTCCAGGCCCAGTTCCCTGCTGGCTCCTACTCACTGGCATCTCTGTTCTTCACCATGGTCCTGAATTCCACTCAGTCAAAAACAGCCCTCGCTGGTTCAGTCATGATGAGCAACAGGAGATCTAAGGGTTCTCCAGGGATTTCTGGTCACGGGATTCTCATAAACCTCATGGTATTTGCCTAGCCATATTTCAAGAATGAAGAAGTTAGCACCGTGGGTTTTGATTCATTCAGGAGCCATTAAGTGTTGAGGAAAATCCTTTCCATAAAAGCTCTGGAGATCTCATGCAGGCAAGGCTTTTCAAGGAGTGGCAAAAGGTCACAGGAATCCAGGCCCATTGGGGTCTAAAATATGAGGTTCATGTGAGTTTTGGCTCTCAAGTATAGCTGAAAAAAAAGGCTTTAACAGCCAAATCATGTGAAATCCTGGCTGAGATTCCCAGTGCTGTGGAGAAAGCCACCCTCGGCCTAGATCTCAGTTTCCAAAGGCTCCTCGGATGCCCGGCCTTCTCAAATCCCAACACAATTTATGGCAAGAGTTCTCTGAGATCAGTTCCAGAACTCATTCTCTAATGGCATCACACCAGAATTCAAGCTGAGGTGGACCCAGTCATCTTTTCCAGCCACCACACAAAAGACCACTCTTCTAACAAAAACACTCCCACATGGCCCTCATCTTCTTCCATACAGACGCTCATCATAACATTCTGGCTGGGGGTTTGCATAGGAGGAGCAGTCGAAGATGGTGTTCAAAGTAAGCTCTCATGCCCATCATATGCCAAATGTCATGGTGGCCTGGACACCCTTCCTGAGAAATAGATAGTTAAATGAGCCTCTAGTGAATACTGCTCTGCTTCTCAAATTAGAGGCCTCCTGCCTGCCAGGGTAGATTCTTTATGTGTACTGGAGTCATGTAAAAACCCAGACACCTGTGTGCTAGTTACTGGAGGGCTTGCAACAACTCATTTGACCCAGAGGATCCCGTTTCTTACTTCTTAGGGGTCAGGAACCAGACCAGAGGAAGGCAAGAAGTCGACATCATCCAATATTACACTTCTATTTCATCCTTGTAGATTGGGATGGACACATGGGATTTTTCTTGAGTTTCCTGGGGTGCTGAGAATGTAATTCACAGCCACACACAGGGCCAAGGGTCTCATTCAGACACAGCTTTTACAAAGCACTTTACCTAAAAGGCACAGATTAGGCCTCTTCATTTCCATTTGAAACTGTCTTCTTGAGGATCCCCAAAGGAGTGCCCCAAGGCCAAGACCTCCCTGACACTCAGGGGAACAGAACAATAGGGAAGAAAGAAGCCTGGAGAAAAACTTTGCTTTAGTTGAACACTGTGGCACTGATAGGTCCTAATCCTGCAACTTGGGTTGCTATCTATCCAAGCAGGGATTCTCCAGGGAGATCCTTACCAGTCATGCTAATTTTGGAGTTTTCTGAGAAGCTTGCCATTCCCTTCAGCAATCCTGTCCATGGCCATGTCACAGAGCTTGAAGGTGGTACACATCTTGGGCACAAAACCACGAACCCCTTCAGAGAGTGGCCAAAATTCAGGACGGATACAGGAACTTAGGATCATGGTAGGTGTTGCCCATCTGCAAGGCAAGCAGCAGTCCATTCATTAATTGGCCATGAGGAGTCCTGCAAAGATTTCCACTACACAAGACACATTCAAAGCTGCATTCTTCTCTCTACTCTCTTTAACCACAAACCCAGTGGGATCCACTGACATAGAAACACTCACTAGTTAACAGTCCATTTCAAACCAACAACAACAACAACAACAACAACAACAACAAAAGGATTTACCTTCATGTTCTCAGAACATGAGACAAAACGACAAATTGAAACACACACCCACTAAGACACGCAAAACCACACCTGTATTTTATCTTCATCTATCCACTCTGTCCTCTGACTGGTGGGTCAAAATATGTTACCCAGCAGTGGCCTGTCCTGTCTCACCCCTGGTTTCCCTGGCCATCTCTGTGTAGTTGTGAGGAGCCAGCAATGAGCCAACACTTCTTTCTCAGGAAAGGCCCCTGTTCAGACCATTCAAGGCATTTGGCTATCCACACCTCACTAGGTGCCAAGAAAGAATGACTCTGGCCTTGGTACAGACAAACAAGTGAGCCCATTGGGACTGGAACTGCCTCTGGGTGCCTCGCCTCCTGGATCCCAAGTTCAGAGAGTTCCATCACCAAGGAAGTGAGGTGAGGTCACTTCCTTCGGGGAAGTGAATGAGGTCACACTGCCTTGGTAACCAGTTTGTCCTAACAGTTGTTTCCAAGGGTCCCATGAGATGGAGGCTGCCCCACCTTCCTGTGACATTTTCACAAGACACAAAAGTCCATATACCCTAGGAGCCCGGGATCAGCCATCCACACAGGCCTGATTGTGTCCATCTTCCCTGCCTTGAGAAGAGAGAGGCCGACTCAGCCTCATCCCTTCATCCTGACTGCGTAGTTGGCCATGGAAGATGACGTTAGACCTCAGGGGTCCTAACTGGCTGCCTACATTTGCTCCAGGGATCATTTCGGCACCTGCCTTTGAGCTTCTCAGCAGCTGTAGGGTTCCCTACATACCCGTATGGCAAGAGCAACTCAGGACCTGCTGTTATGTGAAAACAGATTGAGGGAACAGAGTATGGTTAAGGGTCATATCATGTTCCATTTGGGTTAGGTGTCATGCTGCTGGATGAATACTGGTATTGGGCAACTGGGATATTTTTCAGAATGTAAGGTGAAATGTAACTATGAGAATAGAAAACTAGGTAAGATCTGAAGCACACAAGGGTGTTGGGCCCCTGATTTGGATACATAGATTTGAATATTCACTGAAGGTCATTTTGAGTATTCAGAAATGAATATGTATGTCAGGAAAATGAATATTTCTGAGAAACCCATGGTGGACATGAAACAATCAAGGTAGTATAAGAATGTGACACATAAAATACATGTTTGAAAATTATAGTGTGTGTACGTATATATATGTGTATATATATTAAATGTAGTAGTACTTATGCCAATCGAAATTCATAAAGGGATATCTATCCTTCACATACCCAAAATATTCATTTTCCTCTACATTGTTTCATGTATAAACTTGTTGAAGTATAAAGCTCACCACAGTGTGAATTTTGAGTTACCTCAGTGTATTGGGGGGCAGGGATCTCTTCATGAAATTCATATTTTCCAAAGTGAGTGTACTCTCAAGAATATACCTGTGATGGCAGTAGGAGTATACATATATATATATATATATATATATATATATATATATATATATATGTATATATATGTATACAAAGATATACATTGTGACATTGTGACTCAGGCGACAGAGACTGGGAGTCAGGAAGTTACATATTTGTTCCTTTTGAAAATTCATGGAGAGATAAAAGGAGAAAAGTGTGTGACAGGTTGTATAATATGTTTCTCTGATGAAGCCAAAGGCAAGTCCATGTATACACCACGCCTCCTATCAAATGCCTCTACTTCTATTCTTTTAGGATTATTTTTAACGATGTTACGATAAGTCGTCAGAGGCTGGTAGGTTATTGGTCAGTGTCAGAGATTCAATGTTTCAAAGGGCAAATGGGAAAACGAGTCTACTGAATATGCGAACATGTGCCACATAAAAATCTTCCACTGCCATCCACCACGATGCCTTGACATTACTATCACCCCAAAGAAGACACAATGAGAGGAGAAGAGGAAAAAAATCTGTGAATACATATCTGGAATTGGAAATGCTGAGGAGCTCACAAACTTGGGTGTGGCAGAAGAGATCCCAAAAGTAGGGGACGGGGTAAACCTTCCACAAACATGGAAGTTTGCTGGTTTAATGACTTCTTGACTATCTGCCTCCGACATTTGTGCACTAGAAATATAGCTTTGTGCTTTAGCTTCTTTTGTAGTGAGACCATGAAAGCTTGGTCTCAGTCTATGTGAACGGGAGGACATGGTTTCATATTTTCCAATACCCACAGGAGGCAGCAGAGCTGAATCCTCTCTTTGTAGGTAACTGTGTCCGTTGGGGTATGAATGTCTCCCTGGGTGGATGGTGAAGCCTTTGGCTCACCCTCCAGGTTTAATGGCATTTCTTGCAGCTTCCCTGGAAAAATGGTGTTTGTTTTGGAAATACATAAAGGTCAACCGGGACACAGTGCTGGAGGGAGCTCTGTCACGTGGGGTGAGTCAGGGTCTGAAGGAAAAAAACACAAACTGGCCTGCTACCCCACATATCTTTCCCACTTGAGCATAGCAACTCGATTCTGAGCATCGCACCAAATCCTCTCCCCACAACAACATGCCTTTATAGTTTAGGGTCTTCTGGCTGCACCTTGTCAGTCACAGGTCATTTGGAAGCCAGTGACAGAACCACAGCGGCCAACAACAGATGGTGTATCACACACCTGCACTCCATTGCTCCAGGCCCAGTTCCCTGCTGGCTCCTACTCACTGGCATCTCTGTTCTTCACCATGGTCCTGAATTCCACTCAGTCAAAAACAGCCCTCGCTGGTTCAGTCATGATGAGCAACAGGAGATCTAAGGGTTCTCCAGGGATTTCTGGTCACGGGATTCTCATAAACCTCATGGTATTTGCATAGCCATATTTCAAGAATGAAGAAGTTAGCACCGTGGGTTTTGATTCATTCAGGAGCCGTTAAGTGTTGAGGAATCTCCTTTCCATAAAAGCTCTGGAGATCTCATGCAGGCAAGGCTTTTCAAGGAGTGGCCAAAGGTCACAGGAATCCAGGCCCATTGGGGTCTAAAATATGAGGTTCATGTGAGTTTTGGCTCTCAAGTATAGCTGAAAAGGCTTTAACAGCCAAATCATGTGAAATCCTGGCTGAGATTCCCAGTGCTGTGGAGAAAGCCACCCTCGGCCTAGATCTCAGTTTCCAAAGGCTCCTCGGATGCCTGGCCTTCTCAAATCCCAACACAATTCATGGCAAGAGTTCTCTGAGATCAGTTCCAGAACTCATTCTCTAATGGCATCACACCAGAATTCAAGCTGAGGTGGACCCAGTCATCTTTTCCAGCCACCACACAAAAGACCACTCTTCTAACAAAAACACTCCCACATGGCCCTCATCTTCTTCCATACAGACGCTCATCATAACATTCTGGCTGGGGGTTTGCATAGGAGGAGCAGTCGAAGATGGTGTTCAAAGTAAGCTCTCATGCCCATCATATGCCAAATGTCATGGTGGCCTGGACACCCTTCCTGAGAAATAGATAGTTAAATGAGCCTCTAGTGAATACTGCTCTGCTTCTCAAATTAGAGGCCTCCTGCCTGCCAGGGTAGATTCTTTATGTGTACTGGAGTCATGTAAAAACCCAGACACCTGTGTGCTAGTTACTGGAGGGCTTGCAACAACTCATTTGACCCAGAGGATCCCGTTTCTTACTTCTTAGGGGTCAGGAACCAGACCAGAGGAAGGCAAGAAGTCGACATCATCCAATATTACACTTCTATTTCATCCTTGTAGATTGGGATGGACACATGGGATTTTTCTTGAGTTTCCTGGGGTGCTGAGAATGTAATTCACAGCCACACACAGGGCCAAGGGTCTCATTCAGACACAGCTTTTACCAAGCACTTTACCTAAAAGGCACAGATTAGGCCTCTTCATTTCCATTTGAAACTGTCTTCTTGAGGATCCCCAAAGGAGTGCCCCAAGGCCAAGACCTCCCTGACACTCAGGGGAACAGAACAATAGGGAAGAAAGAAGCCTGGAGAAAAACTTTGCTTTAGTTGAACACTGTGGCACTGATAGGTCCTAATCCTGCAACTTGGGTTGCTATCTATCCAAGCAGGGATTCTCCAGGGAGATCCTTACCAGTCATGCTAATTTTGGAGTTTTCTGAGAAGCTTGCCATTCCCTTCAGCAATCCTGTCCATGGCCATGTCACAGAGCTTGAAGGTGGTACACATCTTGGGCACAAAACCACGAACCCCTTCAGAGAGTGGCCAAAATTCAGGACGGATACAGGAACTTAGGATCATGGTAGGTGTTGCCCATCTGCAAGGCAAGCAGCAGTCCATTCATTAATTGGCCATGAAGAGTCCTGCAAAGATTTCCACTACACAAGACACATTCAAAGCTGCATTCTTCTCTCTACTCTCTTTAACCACAAACCCAGTGGGATCCACTGACATAGAAACACTCACTAGTTAACAGTCCATTTCAAACCAACAACAACAACAACAACAACAACAACAAAAGGATTTACCTTCATGTTCTCAGAACATGAGACAAAACGAAAAAATGGAAACACACACCCACTAAGACACGCAAAACCACACCTGTATTTTATCTTCATCTAGCCACTCTGTCCTCTGACTGGTGGGTCAAAATATGTTACCCAGCAGTGGCCTGTCCTGTCTCAGCCCTGGTTTCCCTGGCCATCTCTGTGTAGTTGTGAGGAGCCAGCAATGAGCCAACACTTCTTTCTCAGGAAAGGCCCCTGTTCAGACCATTCAAGGCATTTGGCTATCCACACCTCACTAGGTGCCAAGAAAGAATGACTCTGGCCTTGGTACAGACAAACAAGTGAGCCCATTGGGACTGGAACTGCCTCTGGGTGCCTCGCCTCCTGGATCCCAAGTTCAGAGACTTCCATCACCAAGGAAGTGAGGTGAGGTCACTTCCTTCAGGGAAGTGAATGAGGTCACACTGCCTTGGTAACCAGTTTGTCCTAACAGTTGTTTCCAAGGGTCCCATGAGAAGGAGGCTGCCCCACCTTCCTGTGACATTTTCACAAGACACGAAAGTCCATATACCCTAGGAGCCCGGGATCAGCAATCCACACAGGCCTGATTGTGTCCATCTTCCCTGCCTTGAGAAGAGAGAGGCCGACTCAGCCTCATCCCTTCATCCTGACTGCGTAGTTGGCCATGGAAGATGACGTTAGACCTCCGGGGTCCTAACTGGCTGCCTACATTTGCTCCAGGGATCATTTCGGCACCTGCCTTTGAGCTTCTCAGCAGCTGTAGGGTTCCCTACATACCCGTATGGCAAGAGCAACTCAGGACCTGCTGTTATGTGAAAACAGATTGAGGGAACAGAGTATGCTTAAGGGTCATATCATGTTCCATTTGGGTTAGGTGTCATGCTGCTGGATGAATACTGGTATTGGGCAACTGGGATATTTTTCAGAATGTAAGGTGAAATGTAACTATGAAAATAGAAAACTAGGTAAGATCTGAAACACACAAGGGTGTTGGGCCCCTGATTTGGATACATAGATTGGAATATTCACTGAAGGTCATTTTGAGTATTCAGAAATGAATATGTATGTCAGGAAAATGAATATTTCTGAGAAACCCATGGTGGACATGAAACAATCAAGGTAGTATAAGAATGTGACACATAAAATACATGTTTGAAAATTATAGTGTGTGTACGTATATATATATGTGTATATATATTAAATGTAGTAGTAATTATGCCAATCGAAATTCATCAAGGGATATCTATCCTTCACATACCCAAAATATTCATTTTCCTCTACATTGTTTCATGTATAAACTTGTTGAATTATAAAGCTCACCACAGTGTGAATTTTGAGTTACCTCAGTGTATTGGGGGGCAGGGATCTCTTCATGAAATTCATATTTTCCAAAGTGAGTGTACTCTCAAGAATATACCTGTGATGGCAGTAGGAGTGTATATATATATATATATATATATATATATATATATATATATATATATGTATATATATGTATACAAAGATATACATTGTGACTCAGGCGACAGAGACTGGGAGTCAGGAAGTTACATATTTGTTCCTTTTGAAAATTCATGGAGAGATAAAAGGAGAAAAGTGTGTGACAGGTTGTATAATATGTTTCTCTGATGAAGCCAAAGGCAAGTCCATGTATACACCACGCCTCCTATCAAATGCCTCTACTTCTATTCTTTTAGGATTATTTTTAACGATGTTACGATAAGTCGTCAGAGGCTGGTAGGTTATTGGTCAGTGTCAGAGATTCAATGTTTCAAAGGGCAAATGGGAAAACGAGTCTACTGAATATGCGAACATGTGCCACATAAAAATCTTCCACTGCCATCCACCACGATGCCTTGACATTACTATCACCCCAAAGAAGACACAATGAGAGGAGAAGAGGAAAAAAATCTGTGAATACATATCTGGAATTGGAAATGCTGAGGAGCTCACAAACTTGGGTGTGGCAGAAGAGATCCCAAAAGTAGGGGACGGGGTAAACCTTCCACAAACATGGAAGTTTGCTGGTTTAATGACTTCTTGACTATCTGCCTCCGACATTTGTGCACTAGAAATATAGCTTTGTGCTTTAGCTTCTTTTGTAGTGAGACCATGAAAGCTTGGTCTCAGTCTATGTGAACGGGAGGACATGGTTTCATATTTTCCAATACCCACAGGAGGCAGCAGAGCTGAATCCTCTCTTTGTAGGTAACTGTGTCCGTTGGGGTATGAATGTCTCCCTGGGTGGATTGTGAAGCCTTTGGCTCACCCTCCAGGTTTAATGGCATTTCTTGCAGCTTCCCTGGAAAAATGGTGTTTGTTTTGGAAATACATAAAGGTCAACCGGGACACAGTGCTGGAGGGAGCTCTGTCACGTGGGGTGAGTCAGGGTCTGAAGGAAAAAAACACAAACTGGCCTGCTACCCCACATATCTTTCCCACTTGAGCATAGCAACTCGATTCTGAGCATCGCACCAAATCCTCTCCCCACAACAACATGCCTTTATAGTTTAGGGTCTTCTGGCTGCACCTTGTCAGTCACAGGTCATTTGGAAGCCAGTGACAGAACCACAGCGGCCAACAACAGATGGTGTATCACACACCTGCACTCCATTGCTCCAGGCCCAGTTCCCTGCTGGCTCCTACTCACTGGCATCTCTGTTCTTCACCATGGTCCTGAATTCCACTCAGTCAAAAACAGCCCTCGCTGGTTCAGTCATGATGAGCAACAGGAGATCTAAGGGTTCTCCAGGGATTTCTGGTCACGGGATTCTCATAAACCTCATGGTGTTTGCCTAGCCATATTTCAAGAATGAAGAAGTGAGCACCGTGGGTTTTGATTCATTCAGGAGCCATTAAGTGTTGAGGAATCTCCTTTCCATAAAAGCTCTGGAGATCTCATGCAGGCAAGGCTTTTCAAGGAGTGGCCAAAGGTCACAGGAATCCAGGCCCATTGGGGTCTAAAATATGAGGTTCATGTGAGTTTTGGCTCTCAAGTATAGCTGAAAAGGCTTTAACAGCCAAATCATGTGAAATCCCGGCTGAGATTCCCAGTGCTGTGGAGAAAGCCACCCTCGGCCTAGATCTCAGTTTCCAAAGGCTCCTCGGATGCCTGGCCTTCTCAAATCCCAACACAATTCATGGCAAGAGTTCTCTGAGATCAGTTCCAGAACTCATTCTCTAATGGCATCACACCAGAATTCGAGCTGAGGTGGACCCAGTCATCTTTTCCAGCCACCACACAAAAGACCACTCTTCTAACAAAAACACTCCCACATGGCCCTCATCTTCTTCCATACAGACGCTCATCATAACATTCTGGCTGGGGGTTTGCATAGGAGGAGCAGTCGAAGATGGTGTTCAAAGTAAGCTCTCATGCCCATCATATGCCAAATGTCATGGTGGCCTGGACACCCTTCCTGAGAAATAGATAGTTAAATGAGCCTCTAGTGAATACTGCTCTGCTTCTCAAATTAGAGGCCTCCTGCCTGCCAGGGTAGATTCTTTATGTGTACTGGAGTCATGTAAAAACCCAGACACCTGTGTGCTAGTTACTGGAGGGCTTGCAACAACTCATTTGACCCAGAGGATCCCTTTTCTTACTTCTTAGGCGTGAGGAACCAGACCAGAGGAAGGCAAGAAGTCGACATCATCCAATATTACACTTCTTTTTCATCCTTGTAGATTTGGATGGACACATGGGATTTTTCTTGAGTTTCCTGGGGTGCTGAGAATGTAATTCACAGCCACACACAGGGCCAAGGGTCTCATTCAGACACAGCTTTTACAAAGCACTTTACCTAAAAGGCACGGATTAGGCCTCTTCATTTCCATTTGAAACTGTCTTCTTGAGGATCCCCAAAGGAGTGCCCCAAGGCCAAGACCTCCCTGACACTCAGGGGAACAGAACAATAGGGAAGAAAGAAGCCTGGAGAAAAACTTTGCTTTAGTTGAACACTGTGGCACTGATAGGTCCTAATCCTGCAACTTGGGTTGCTATCTATCCAAGCAGGGATTCTCCAGGGAGATCCTTACCAGTCATGCTAATTTTGGAGTTTTCTGAGAAGCTTGCCATTCCCTTCAGCAATCCTGTCCATGGCCATGTCACAGAGCTTGAAGGTGGTACACATCTTGGGCACAAAATCGCGAACCCCTTCAGAGAGTGGCCAAAATTCAGGACGGATACAGGAACTTAGGATCATGGTAGGTGTTGCCCATCTGCAAGGCAAGCAGCAGTCCATTCATTAATTGGCCATGAGGAGTCCTGCAAAGATTTCCACTACACGAGACACATTCAAAGCTGCATTCTTCTCTCTACTCTCTTTAACCACAAACCCAGTGGGATCCACTGACATAGAAACACTCACTAGTTAACAGTCCATTTCAAACCAACAACAACAACAACAACAACAAAAGGATTTACCTTCATGTTCTCAGAACATGAGACAAAACGACAAACTGAAACACACACCCACTAAGACACGCAAAACCACACCTGTATTTTATCTTCATCTAGCCACTCTGTCCTCTGACTGGTGGGTCAAAATATGTTACCCAGCAGTGGCCTGTCCTGTCTCAGCCCTGGTTTCCCTGGCCATCTCTGTGTAGTTGTGAGGAGCCAGCAATGAGCCAACACTTCTTTCTCAGGAAAGGCCCCTGTTCAGACCATTCAAGGCATTTGGCTATCCACACCTCACTAGGTGCCAAGAAAGAATTACTCTGGCCTTGGTACAGACAAACAAGTGAGCCCATTGGGACTGGAACTGCCTCTGGGTGCCTCGCCTCCTGGATCCCAAGTTCAGAGAGTTCCATCACCAAGGAAGTGAGGTGAGGTCACTTCCTTCAGGGAAGTGAATGAGGTCACACTGCCTTGGTAACCAGTTTGTCCTAACAGTTGTTTCCAAGGGTCCCATGAGATGGAGGCTGCCCCACCTTCCTGTGACATTTTCACAAGACACAAAAGTCCATATACCCTAGGAGCCCGGGATCAGCGATCCACACAGGCCTGATTGTGTCCATCTTCCCTGCCTTGAGAAGAGAGAGGCCGACTCAGCCTCATCCCTTCGTCCTGACAGCGTAGTTGGCCATGGAAGATGACGTTAGACCTCCGGGGTCCTAACTGGCTGCCTACATTTGCTCCAGGGATCATTTCGGCACCTGCCTTTGAGCTTCTCAGCAGCTGTAGGGTTCCCTCCATACCCGTATGGCAAGAGCAACTCAGGACCTGCTGTTATGTGAAAACAGATTGCGGGAAAAGAGTATGGTTAAGGGTCGTATCATGTTCCATTTGGGTTAGGTGTCATGCTGCTGGATGAATACTGGTATTGGGCAACTGGGATATTTTTCAGAATGTAAGGTGAAATGTAACTATGAAAATAGAAAACTAGGTAAGATCTGAAGCACACAAGGGTGTTGGGCCCCTGATTTGGATACATAGATTTGAATATTCACTGAAGGTCATTTTGAGTATTCAGAAATGAATATGTATGTCAGGAAAATGAATATTTCTGAGAAACCCATGGTGGACATGAAACAATCAAGGTAGTATAAGAATATGACACATAAAATACATGTTTGAAAATTATAGTGTGTGTACGTATATATATGTGTATATATATTAAATGTAGTGGTACTTATGCCAATCGAAATTCATAAATGGATATCTATCCTTCACATACCCAAAATATTCATTTTCCTCTACATTGTTTCATGTATAAACTTGTTGAAGTATAAAGCTCACCACAGTGTGAATTTTGAGTTACCTCAGTGTATTGGGGGGCAGGGATCTCTTCATGAAATTCATATTTTCCAAAGTGAGTGTACTCTCAAGAATATACCTGTGATGGCAGTAGGAGTGTATATATATATATATATATATATATATATATATATATATATATATATATATATATGTATACAAAGATATACATTGTGACTCAGGCGACAGAGACTGGGAGTCAGGAAGTTACATATTTGTTCCTTTTGAAAATTCATGGAGAGATAAAAGGAGAAAAGTGTGTGACAGGTTGTATAATATGTTTCTCTGATGAAGCCAAAGGCAAGTCCATGTATACACCACGCCTCCTATCAAATGCCTCTACTTCTATTCTTTTAGGATTATTTTTAACGATGTTACGATAAGTCGTCAGAGGCTGGTAGGTTATGGGTCAGTGTCAGAGATTCAATGTTTCAAAGGGCAAATGGGAAAACGAGTCTACTGAATATGCGAACATGTGCCACATAAAAATCTTCCACTGCCATCCACCACGATGCCTTGACATTACTATCACCCCAAATAAGACACAATGAGAGGAGAAGAGGAAAAAAATCTGTGAATACATATCTGGAATTGGAAATGCTGAGGAGCTCACAAACTTGGGTGTGGCAGAAGAGATCCCAAAAGTAGGGGACAGGGTAAACCTTCCACAAACATGGAAGTTTGCTGGTTTAATGACTTCTTGACTATCTGCCTCCGACATTTGTGCACTAGAAATATAGCTTTGTGCTTTAGCTTCTTTTGTAGTGAGACCATGAAAGCTTGGTCTCAGTCTATGTGAACGGGAGGACATGGTTTCATATTTTCCAATACCCACAGGAGGCAGCAGAGCTGAATCCTCTCTTTGTAGGTAACTGTGTCCGTTGGGGTATGAATGTCTCCCCGGGTGGATGGTGAAGCCTTTGGCTCACCCTCCAGGTTTAATGGCATTTCTTGCAGCTTCCCTGGAAAAATGGTGTTTGTTTTGGAAATACATAAAGGTCAACCGGGACACAGTGCTGGAGGGAGCTCTGTCACGTGTGGTGAGTCAGGGTCTGAAGGAAAAAAACACAAACCGGCCTGCTACCCCACATATCTTTCCCACTTGAGCATAGCAACTCGATTCTGAGCATCGCACCAAATCCTCTCCCCACAACAACATGCCTTTATAGTTTAGGGTCTTCTGGCTGCACCTTGTCAGTCACAGGTCATTTGGAAGCCAGTGACAGAACCACAGGGGCCAACAACAGATGGTGTATCACACACCTGCACTCCATTGCTCCAGGCCCAGTTCCCTGCTGGCTCCTACTCACTGGCATCTCTGTTCTTCACCATGGTCCTGAATTCCACTCAGTCAAAAACAGCCCTCGCTGGTTCAGTCATGATGAGCAACAGGAGATCTAAGGGTTCTCCAGGGATTTCTGGTCACGGGATTCTCATAAACCTCATGGTGTTTGCCTAGCCATATTTCAAGAATGAAGAAGTTAGCACCGTGGGTTTTGATTCATTCAGGAGCCGTTAAGTGTTGAGGAATCTCCTTTCCATAAAAGCTCTGGAGATCTCATGCAGGCAAGGCTTTTCAAGGAGTGGCAAAAGGTCACAGGAATCCAGGCCCATTGGGGTCTAAAATATGAGGTTCATGTGAGTTTTGGCTCTCAAGTATAGCTGAAAAAAAAGGCTTTAACAGCCAAATCATGTGAAATCCTGGCTGAGATTCCCAGTGCTGTGGAGAAAGCCACCCTCGGCCTAGATCTCAGTTTCCAAAGGCTCCTCGGATGCCCGGCCTTCTCAAATCCCAACACAATTCATGGCAAGAGTTCTCTGAGATCAGTTCCAGAACTCATTCTCTAATGGCATCACACCAGAATTCAAGCTGAGGTGGACCCAGTCATCTTTTCCAGCCACCACACAAAAGACCACTCTTCTAACAAAAACACTCCCACATGGCCCTCATCTTCTTCCATACAGACGCTCATCATAACATTCTGGCTGGGGGTTTGCATAGGAGGAGCAGTCGAAGATGGTGTTCAAAGTAAGCTCTCATGCCCATCATATGCCAAATGTCGTGGTGGCCTGGACACCCTTCCTGAGAAATAGATAGTTAAATGAGCCTCTAGTGAATACTGCTCTGCTTCTCAAATTAGAGGCCTCCTGCCTGCCAGGGTAGATTCTTTATGTGTACTGGAGTCATGTAAAAACCCAGACACCTGTGTGCTAGTTACTGGAGGGCTTGCAACAACTCATTTGACCCAGAGGATCCCGTTTCTTACTTCTTAGGGGTCAGGAACCAGACCAGAGGAAGGCAAGAAGTCGACATCATCCAATATTACACTTCTATTTCATCCTTGTAGATTGGGATGGACACATGGGATTTTTCTTGAGTTTCCTGGGGTGCTGAGAATGTAATTCACAGCCACACACAGGGTCAAGGGTCTCATTCAGACACAGCTTTTACCAAGCACTTTACCTAAAAGGCACAGATTAGGCCTCTTCATTTCCATTTGAAACTGTCTTCTTGAGGATCCCCAAAGGAGTGCCCCAAGGCCAAGACCTCCCTGACACTCAGGGGAACAGAACAATAGGGAAGAAAGAAGCCTGGAGAAAAACTTTGCTTTAGTTGAACACTGTGGCACTGATAGGTCCTAATCCTGCAACTTGGGTTGCTATCTATCCAAGCAGGGATTCTCCAGGGAGATCCTTACCAGTCATGCTAATTTTGGAGTTTTCTGAGAAGCTTGCCATTCCCTTCAGCAATCCTGTCCATGGCCATGTCACAGAGCTTGAAGGTGGTACACATCTTGGGCACAAAACCACGAACCCCTTCAGAGAGTGGCCAAAATTCAGGACGGATACAGGAACTTAGGATCATGGTAGGTGTTGCCCATCTGCAAGGCAAGCAGCAGTCCATTCATTAATTGGCCATGAGGAGTCCTGCAAAGATTTCCACTACACAAGACACATTCAAAGCTGCATTCTTCTCTCTACTCTCTTTAACCACAAACCCAGTGGGATCCACTGACATAGAAACACTCACTAGTTAACAGTCCATTTCTAACCAACAACAACAACAACAACAACAAAAGGATTTACCTTCATGTTCTCAGAACATGAGACAAAACGACAAACTGAAACACACACCCACTAAGACACGCAAAACCACACCTGTATTTTATCTTCATCTAGCCACTCTGTCCTCTGACTGGTGGGTCAAAATATGTTACCCAGCAGTGGCCTGTCCTGTCTCAGCCCTGGTTTCCCTGGCCATCTCTGTGTAGTTGTGAGGAGCCAGCAATGAGCCAACACTTCTTTCTCAGGAAAGGCCCCTGTTCAGACCATTCAAGGCATTTGGCTATCCACACCTCACTAGGTGCCAAGAAAGAATGACTCTGGCCTTGGTACAGACAAACAAGTGAGCCCATTGGGACTGGAACTGCCTCTGGGTGCCTTGCCTCCTGGATCCCAAGTTCAGAGAGTTCCATCACCAAGGAAGTGAGGTGAGGTCACTTCCTTCAGGGAAGTGAATGAGGTCACACTGCCTTGGTAACCAGTTTGTCCTAACAGTTGTTTCCAAGGGTCCCATGAGATGGAGGCTGCCCCACCTTCCTGTGACATTTTCACAAGACACAAAAGTCCATATACCCTAGGAGCCCGGGATCAGCGATCCACACAGGCCTGATTGTGTCCATCTTCCCTGCCTTGAGAAGAGAGAGGCCGACTCAGCCTCATCCCTTCGTCCTGACAGCGTAGTTGGCCATGGAAGATGACGTTAGACCTCCGGGGTCCTAACTGGCTGCCTACATTTGCTCCAGGGATCATTTCGGCACCTGCCTTTGAGCTTCTCAGCAGCTGTAGGGTTCCCTCCATACCCGTATGGCAAGAGCAACTCAGGACCTGCTATTATGTGAAAACAGATTGCGGGAAAAGAGTATGGTTAAGGGTCGTATCATGTTCCATTTGGGTTAGGTGTCATGCTGCTGGATGAATACTGGTATTGGGCAACTGGGATATTTTTCAGAATGTAAGGTGAAATGTAACTATGAAAATAGAAAACTAGGTAAGATCTGAAGCACACAAGGGTGTTGGGCCCCTGATTTGGATACATAGATTTGAATATTCACTGAAGGTCATTTTGAGTATTCAGAAATGAATATGTATGTCAGGAAAATGAATATTTCTGAGAAACCCATGGTGGACATGAAACAATCAAGGTAGTATAAGAATATGACACATAAAATACATGTTTGAAAATTATAGTGTGTGTACGTATATATATGTGTATATATATTAAATGTAGTGGTACTTATGCCAATCGAAATTCATAAATGGATATATATCCTTCACATACCCAAAATATTCATTTTCCTCTACATTGTTTCATGTATAAACTTGTTGAAGTATAAAGCTCACCACAGTGTGAATTTTGAGTTACCTCAGTGTATTGGGGGGCAGGGATCTCTTCATGAAATTCATATTTTCCAAAGTGAGTGTACTCTCAAGAATATACCTGTGATGGCAGTAGGAGTGTATATATATATATATATATATATATATATATATATATATATATATGTATATATATGTATACAAAGATATACATTGTGACTCAGGCGACAGAGACTGGGAGTCAGGAAGTTACATATTTGTTCCTTTTGAAAATTCATGGAGAGATAAAAGGAGAAAAGTGTGTGACAGGTTGTATAATATGTTTCTCTGATGAAGCCAAAGGCAAGTCCATGTATACACCACGCCTCCTATCAAATGCCTCTACTTCTATTCTTTTAGGATTATTTTTAACGATGTTACGATAAGTCGTCAGAGGCTGGTAGGTTATGGGTCAGTGTCAGAGATTCAATGTTTCAAAGGGCAAATGGGAAAACAAGTCTACTAAATATGCGAACATGTGCCACATAAAAATCTTCCACCACCATCCACTACAATGCCTTGACATTACTATCACCCCAAATAAGACACAATGAGAGGAGAAGAGGAAAAAAATCTGTGAATACATATCTGGAATTGGAAATGCTGAGGAGCTCACAAACTTGGGTGTGGCAGAAGAGATCCCAAAAGTAGGGGACGGGGTAAACCTTCCACAAACATGGAAGTTTGCTGGTTTAATGACTTCTTGACTATCTGCCTCCGACATTTGTGCACTAGAAATATAGCTTTGTGCTTTAGCTTCTTTTGTAGTGAGACCATGAAAGCTTGGTCTCAGTCTATGTGAACAGGAGGACATGGTTTCATATTTTCCAATACCCACAGGAGGCAGCAGAGCTGAATCCTCTCTTTGTAGGTAACCGTGTCTGTTGGGGTATGAATGTCGCCCTGGGTGGATTGTGAAACCTTTGGCTCACCCTCCAGGTTTAATGGCATTTCTTGCAGCTTCCCTGGAAAAATGGTGTTTGTTTTGGAAATACATAAAGGTCAACCGGGACACAGTGCTGGAGGGAGCTCTGTCACGTGGGGTGAGTCAGGGTCTGAAGGAAAAAAACACAAACTGGCGTGCTACCCCACATATCTTTCCCACTTGAGCATAGCAACTCGATTCTGAGCATCGCACCAAATCCTCTCCCCACAACAACATGCCTTTATAGTTTAGGGTCTTCTGGCTGCACCTTGTCAGTCACAGGTCATTTGGAAGCCAGTGACAGAACCACAGGGGCCAACAACAGATGGTGTATCACACACCTGCACTCCATTGCTCCAGGCCCAGTTCCCTGCTGGCTCCTACTCACTGGCATCTCTGTTCTTCACCATGGTCCTGAATTCCACTCAGTCAAAAACAGCCCTCGCTGGTTCAGTCATGATGAGCAACAGGAGATCTAAGGGTTCTCCAGGGATTTCTGGTCACGGGATTCTCATAAACCTCATGGTATTTGCATAGCCATATTTCAAGAATGAAGAAGTTAGCACCGTGGGTTTTGATTCATTCAGGAGCCGTTAAGTGTTGAGGAATCTCCTTTCCATAAAAGCTCTGGAGATCTCATGCAGGCAAGGCTTTTCAAGGAGTGGCCAAATGTCACAGGAATCCAGGCCCATTGGGGTCTAAAATATGAGGTTCATGTGAGTTTTGGCTCTCAAGTATAGCTGAAAAGGCTTTAACAGCCAAATCATGTGAAATCCTGGCTGAGATTCCCAGTGCTGTGGAGAAAGCCACCCTCGGCCTAGATCTCAGTTTCCAAAGGCTCCTCGGATGCCTGGCCTTCTCAAATCCCAACACAATTCATGGCAAGAGTTCTCTGAGATCAGTTCCAGAACTCATTCTCTAATGGCATCACACCAGAATTCAAGCTGAGGTGGACCCAGTCATCTTTTCCAGCCACCACACAAAAGACCACTCTTCTAACAAAAACACTCCCACATGGCCCTCATCTTCTTCCATACAGACGCTCATCATAACATTCTGGCTGGGTGTTTGCATAGGAGGAGCAGTCGAAGATGGTGTTCAAAGTAAGCTCTCATGCCCATCATATGCCAAATGTCATGGTGGCCTGGACACCCTTCCTGAGAAATAGATAGTTAAATGAGCCTCTAGTGAATACTGCTCTGCTTCTCAAATTAGAGGCCTCCTGCCTGCCAGGGTAGATTCTTTATGTGTACTGGAGTCATGTAAAAACCCAGACACCTGTGTGCTAGTTACTGGAGGGCTTGCAACAACTCATTTGACCCAGAGGATCCCTTTTCTTACTTCTTAGGGGTCAGGAACCAGACCAGAGGAAGGCAAGAAGTCGACATCATCCAATATTACACTTCTTTTTCATCCTTGTAGATTTGGATGGACACATGGGATTTTTCTTGAGTTTCCTGGGGTGCTGAGAATGTAATTCACAGCCACACACAGGGTCAAGGGTCTCATTCAGACACAGCTTTTACCAAGCACTTTACCTAAAAGGCACAGATTAGGCCTCTTCATTTCCATTTGAAACTGTCTTCTTGAGGATCCCCAAAGGACTGCCCCAAGGCCAAGACCTCCCTGACACTCAGGGGAACAGAACAATAGGGAAGAAAGAAGCCTGGAGAAAAACTTTGCTTTAGTTGAACACTGTGGCACTGATAGGTCCTAATCCTGCAACTTGGGTTGCTATCTATCCAAGCAGGGATTCTCCAGGGAGATCCTTACCAGTCATGCTAATTTTGGAGTTTTCTGAGAAGCTTGCCATTCCCTTCAGCAATCCTGTCCATGGCCATGTCACAGAGCTTGAAGGTGGTACACATCTTGGGCACAAAACCACGAACCCCTTCAGAGAGTGGCCAAAATTCAGGACGGATACAGGAACTTAGGATCATGGTAGGTGTTGCCCATCTGCAAGGCAAGCAGCAGTCCATTCATTAATTGGCCATGAGGAGTCCTGCAAAGATTTCCACTACACAAGACACATTCAAAGCTGCATTCTTCTCTCTACTCTCTTTAACCACAAACCCAGTGGGATCCACTGACATAGAAACACTCACTAGTTAACAGTCCATTTCAAACCAACAACAACAACAACAACAACAACAACAACAAAAGGATTTACCTTCATGTTCTCAGAACATGAGACAAAACGAAAAAATGGAAACACACACCCACTAAGACACGCAAAACCACACCTGTATTTTATCTTCATCTATCCACTCTGTCCTCTGACTGGTGGGTCAAAATATGTTACCCAGCAGTGGCCTGTCCTGTCTCAGCCCTGGTTTCCCTGGCCATCTCTGTGTAGTTGTGAGGAGCCAGCAATGAGCCAACACTTCTTTCTCAGGAAAGGCCCCTGTTCAGACCATTCAAGGCATTTGGCTATCCACACCTCACTAGGTGCCAAGAAAGAATGACTCTGGCCTTGGTACAGACAAACAAGTGAGCCCATTGGGACTGGAACTGCCTCTGGGTGCCTCGCCTCCTGGATCCCAAGTTCAGAGAGTTCCATCACCAAGGAAGTGAGGTGAGGTCACTTCCTTCAGGGAAGTGAATGAGGTCACACTGCCTTGGTAACCAGTTTGTCCTAACAGTTGTTTCCAAGGGTCCCATGAGATGGAGGCTGCCCCACCTTCCTGTGACATTTTCACAAGACACGAAAGTCCATATACCCTAGGAGCCCGGGATCAGCAATCCACACAGGCCTGATTGTGTCCATCTTCCCTGCCTTGAGAAGAGAGAGGCCGACTCAGCCTCATCCCTTCATCCTGACTGCGTAGTTGGCCATGGAAGATGACGTTAGACCTCCGGGGTCCTAACTGGCTGCCTACATTTGCTCCAGGGATCATTTCGGCACCTGCCTTTGAGCTTCTCAGCAGCTGTAGGGTTCCCTACATACCCGTATGGCAAGAGCAACTCAGGACCTGCTGTTATGTGAAAACAGATTGAGGGAACAGAGTATGGTTAAGGGTCATATCATGTTCCATTTGGGTTAGGTGTCATGCTGCTGGATGAATACTGGTATTGGGCAACTGGGATATTTTTCAGAATGTAAGGTGAAATGTAACTATGAAAATAGAAAACTAGGTAAGATCTGAAGCACACAAGGGTGTTGGGCCCCTGATTTGGATACATAGATTTGAATATTCACTGAAGGTCATTTTGAGTATTCAGAAATGAATATGTATGTCAGGAAAATGAATATTTCTGAGAAACCCATGGTGGACATGAAACAATCAAGGTAGTATAAGAATATGACACATAAAATACATGTTTGAAAATTATAGTGTGTGTACGTATATATATGTGTATATATATTAAATGTAGTAGTACTTATGCCAATCGAAATTCATAAAGGGATATCTATCCTTCACATACCCAAAATATTCATTTTCCTCTACATTGTTTCATGTATAAACTTGTTGAAGTATAAAGCTCACCACAGTGTGAATTTTGAGTTACCTCAGTGTATTGGGGGGCAGGGATCTCTTCATGAAATTCATATTTTCCAAAGTGAGTGTACTCTCAAGAATATACCTGTGATGGCAGTAGGAGTGTATATATATATATATATATATATATATATATATATATATATATGTATATATATGTATACAAAGATATACATTGTGACTCAGGCGACAGAGACTGGGAGTCAGGAAGTTACATATTTGTTCCTTTTGAAAATTCATGGAGAGATAAAAGGAGAAAAGTGTGTGACAGGTTGTATAATATGTTTCTCTGATGAAGCCAAAGGCAAGTCCATGTATACACCACGCCTCCTATCAAATGCCTCTACTTCTATTCTTTTAGGATTATTTTTAACGATGTTACGATAAGTCGTCAGAGGCTGGTAGGTTATGGGTCAGTGTCAGAGATTCAATGTTTCAAAGGGCAAATGGGAAAACGAGTCTACTAAATATGCGAACATGGGCCACATAAAAATCTTCCACTGCCGTCCACCACGATGCCTGGACATTACTATCACCCCAAAGAAGACACAATGAGAGGAGAAGAGGAAAAAAATCTGTGAATACATATCTGGAATTGGAAATGCTGAGGAGCTCACAAACTTGGGTGTGGCAGAAGAGATCCCAAAAGAAGGGGACAGGGTAAACCTTCCACAAACATGGAAGTTTGCTGGTTTAATGACTTCTTGACTATCTGCCTCCGACATTTGTGCACTAGAAATATAGCTTTGTGCTTTAGCTTCTTTTGTAGTGAGACCATGAAAGCTTGGTCTCAGTCTATGTGAACAGGAGGACATGGTTTCATATTTTCCAATACCCACAGGAGGCAGCAGAGCTGAATCCTCTCTTTGTAGGTAACCGTGTCCGTTGGGGTATGAATGTCTCCCTGGGTGGATTGTGAAGCCTTTGGCTCACCCTCCAGGTTTAATGGCATTTCTTGCAGCTTCCCTGGAAAAATGGTGTTTGTTTTGGAAATACATAAAGGTCAACCGGGACACAGTGCTGGAGGGAGCTCTGTCACGTGGGGTGAGTCAGGGTCTGAAGGAAAAAAACACAAACCGGCCTGCTACCCCACATATCTTTCCCACTTGAGCATAGCAACTCGATTCTGAGCATTGCACCAAATCCTCTCCCCACAACAACATGCCTTTATAGTTTAGGGTCTTCTGGCTGCACCTTGTCAGTCACAGGTCATTTGGAAGCCAGTGACAGAACCACAGGGGCCAACAACAGATGGTGTATTACACACCTGCACTCCATTGCTCCAGGCCCAGTTCCCTGCTGGCTCCTACTCACTGGCATCTCTGTTCTTCACCATGGTCCTGAATTCCACTCAGTCAAAAACAGCCCTCGCTGGTTCAGTCATGATGAGCAACAGGAGATCTAAGGGTTCTCCAGGGATTTCTGGTCACGGGATTCTCATAAACCTCATGGTATTTGCCTAGCCATATTTCAAGAATGAAGAAGTTAGCACCGTGGGTTTTGATTCATTCAGGAGCCGTTAAGTGTTGAGGAATCTCCTTTCCATAAAAGCTCTGGAGATCTCATGCAGGCAAGGCTTTTCAAGGAGTGGCAAAAGGTCACAGGAATCCAGGCCCATTGGGGTCTAAAATATGAGGTTCATGTGAGTTTTGGCTCTCAAGTATAGCTGAAAAAAAAAGGCTTTAACAGCCAAATCATGTGAAATCCTGGCTGAGATTCCCAGTGCTGTGGAGAAAGCCACCCTCGGCCTAGATCTCAGTTTCCAAAGGCTCCTCGGATGCCCGGCCTTCTCAAATCCCAACACAATTCATGGCAAGAGTTCTCTGAGATCAGTTCCAGAACTCATTCTCTAATGGCATCACACCAGAATTCAAGCTGAGGTGGACCCAGTCATCTTTTCCAGCCACCACACAAAAGACCACTCTTCTAACAAAAACACTCCCACATGGCCCTCATCTTCTTCCATACAGACGCTCATCATAACATTCTGGCTGGGGGTTTGCATAGGAGGAGCAGTCGAAGATGGTGTTCAAAGTAAGCTCTCATGCCCATCATATGCCAAATGTCATGGTGGCCTGGACACCCTTCCTGAGAAATAGATAGTTAAATGAGCCTCTAGTGAATACTGCTCTGCTTCTCAAATTAGAGGCCTCCTGCCTGCCAGGGTAGATTCTTTATGTGTACTGGAGTCATGTAAAAACCCAGACACCTGTGTGCTAGTTACTGGAGGGCTTGCAACAACTCATTTGACCCAGAGGATCCCGTTTCTTACTTCTTAGGGGTCAGGAACCAGACCAGAGGAAGGCAAGAAGTCGACATCATCCAATATTACACTTCTATTTCATCCTTGTAGATTGGGATGGACACATGGGATTTTTCTTGAGTTTCCTGGGGTGCTGAGAATGTAATTCACAGCCACACACAGGGCCAAGGGTCTCATTCAGACACAGCTTTTACAAAGCACTTTACCTAAAAGGCACAGATTAGGCCTCTTCATTTCCATTTGAAACTGTCTTCTTGAGGATCCCCAAAGGAGTGCCCCAAGGCCAAGACCTCCCTGACACTCAGGGGAACAGAACAATAGGGAAGAAAGAAGCCTGGAGAAAAACTTTGCTTTAGTTGAACACTGTGGCACTGATAGGTCCTAATCCTGCAACTTGGGTTGCTATCTATCCAAGCAGGGATTCTCCAGGGAGATCCTTACCAGTCATGCTAATTTTGGAGTTTTCTGAGAAGCTTGCCATTCCCTTCAGCAATCCTGTCCATGGCCATGTCACAGAGCTTGAAGGTGGTACACATCTTGGGCACAAAACCACGAACCCCTTCAGAGAGTGGCCAAAATTCAGGACGGATACAGGAACTTAGGATCATGGTAGGTGTTGCCCATCTGCAAGGCAAGCAGCAGTCCATTCATTAATTGGCCATGAGGAGTCCTGCAAAGATTTCCACTACACAAGACACATTCAAAGCTGCATTCTTCTCTCTACTCTCTTTAACCACAAACCCAGTGGGATCCACTGACATAGAAACACTCACTAGTTAACAGTCCATTTCAAACCAACAACAACAACAACAACAACAACAACAAAAGGATTTACCTTCATGTTCTCAGAACATGAGACAAAACGACAAACTGAAACACACACCCACTAAGACACGCAAAACCACACCTGTATTTTATCTTCATCTATCCACTCTGTCCTCTGACTGGTGGGTCAAAATATGTTACCCAGCAGTGGCCTGTCCTGTCTCAGCCCTGGTTTCCCTGGCCATCTCTGTGTAGTTGTGAGGAGCCAGCAATGAGCCAACACTTCTTTCTCAGGAAAGGCCCCTGTTCAGACCATTCAAGGCATTTGGCTATCCACACCTCACTAGGTGCCAAGAAAGAATGACTCTGGCCTTGGTACAGACAAACAAGTGAGCCCATTGGGACTGGAACTGCCTCTGGGTGCCTCGCCTCCTGGATCCCAAGTTCAGAGAGTTCCATCACCAAGGAAGTGAGGTGAGGTCACTTCCTTCAGGGAAGTGAATGAGGTCACACTGCCTTGGTAACCAGTTTGTCCTAACAGTTGTTTCCAAGGGTCCCATGAGATGGAGGCTGCCCCACCTTCCTGTGACATTTTCACAAGACACGAAAGTCCATATACCCTAGGAGCCCGGGATCAGCCATCCACACAGGCCTGATTGTGTCCATCTTCCCTGCCTTGAGAAGAGAGAGGCCGACTCAGCCTCATCCCTTCATCCTGACTGCGTAGTTGGCCATGGAAGATGACGTTAGACCTCCGGGGTCCTAACTGGCTGCCTACATTTGCTCCAGGGATCATTACGGCACCTGCCTTTGAGCTTCTCAGCAGCTGTAGGGTTCCCTACATACCCGTATGGCAAGAGCAACTCAGGACCTGCTGTTATGTGAAAACAGATTGAGGGAACAGAGTATGGTTAAGGGTCATATCATGTTCCATTTGGGTTAGGTGTCATGCTGCTGGATGAATACTGGTATTGGGCAACTGGGATATTTTTCAGAATGTAAGGTGAAATGTAACTATGAAAATAGAAAACTAGGTAAGATCTGAAGCACACAAGGGTGTTGGGCCCCTGATTTGGATACATAGATTGGAATATTCACTGAAGGTCATTTTGAGTATTCAGAAATGAATATGTATGTCAGGAAAATGAATATTTCTGAGAAACCCATGGTGGACATGAAACAATCAAGGTAGTATAAGAATATGACACATAAAATACATGTTTGAAAATTATAGTGTGTGTACGTATATATATGTGTATATATATTAAATGTAGTAGTACTTATGCCAATCGAAATTCATAAAGGGATATCTATCCTTCACATACCCAAAATATTCATTTTCCTCTACATTGTTTCATGTATAAACTTGTTGAAGTATAAAGCTCACCACAGTGTGAATTTTGAGTTACCTCAGTGTATTGGGGGGCAGGGATCTCTTCATGAAATTCATATTTTCCAAAGTGAGTGTACTCTCAAGAATATACCTGTGATGGCAGTAGGAGTGTATATATATATATATATATATATATATATATATATATATGTATATATATGTATACAAAGATATACATTGTGACTCAGGCGACAGAGACTGGGAGTCAGGAAGTTACATATTTGTTCCTTTTGAAAATTCATGGAGAGATAAAAGGAGAAAAGTGTGTGACAGGTTGTATAATATGTTTCTCTGATGAAGCCAAAGGCAAGTCCATGTATACACCACGCCTCCTATCAAATGCCTCTACTTCTATTCTTTTAGGATTATTTTTAACAATGTTACGATAAGTCGTCAGAGGCTGGTAGGTTATGGGTCAGTGTCAGAGATTCAATGTTTCAAAGGGCAAATGGGAAAACGAGTCTACTAAATATGCGAACATGTGCCACATAAAAATCTTCCACTGCCATCCACCACGATGCCTTGACATTACTATCACCCCAAATAAGACACAATGAGAGGAGAAGAGGAAAAAAATCTGTGAATACATATCTGGAATTGGAAATGCTGAGGAGCTCACAAACTTGGGTGTGGCAGAAGAGATCCCAAAAGTAGGGGACAGGGTAAACCTTCCACAAACATGGAAGTTTGCTGGTTTAATGACTTCTTGACTATCTGCCTCCGACATTTGTGCACTAGAAATATAGCTTTGTGCTTTAGCTTCTTTTGTAGTGAGACCATGAAAGCTTGGTCTCAGTCTATGTGAACGGGAGGACATGGTTTCATATTTTCCAATACCCACAGGAGGCAGCAGAGCTGAATCCTCTCTTTGTAGGTAACTGTGTCCGTTGGGGTATGAATGTCTCCCCGGGTGGATTGTGAAGCCTTTGGCTCACCCTCCAGGTTTAATGGCATTTCTTGCAGCTTCCCTGGAAAAATGGTGTTTGTTTTGGAAATACATAAAGGTCAACCGGGACACAGTGCTGGAGGGAGCTCTGTCACGTGGGGTGAGTCAGGGTCTGAAGGAAAAAAACACAAACCGGCCTACTACCCCACATATCTTTCCCACTTGAGCATAGCAACTCGATTCTGAGCATCGCACCAAATCCTCTCCCCACAACAACATGCCTTTATAGTTTAGGGTCTTCTGGCTGCACCTTGTCAGTCACAGGTCATTTGGAAGCCAGTGACAGAACCACAGGGGCCAACAACAGATGGTGTATCACACACCTGCACTCCATTGCTCCAGGCCCAGTTCCCTGCTGGCTCCTACTCACTGGCATCTCTGTTCTTCACCATGGTCCTGAATTCCACTCAGTCAAAAACAGCCCTCGCTGGTTCAGTCATGATGAGCAACAGGAGATCTAAGGGTTCTCCAGGGATTTCTGGTCACGGGATTCTCATAAACCTCATGGTATTTGCCTAGCCATATTTCAAGAATGAAGAAGTTAGCACCGTGGGTTTTGATTCATTCAGGAGCCGTTAAGTGTTGAGGAAACTCCTTTCCATAAAAGCTCTGGAGATCTCATGCAGGCAAGGCTTTTCAAGGAGTGGCAAAAGGTCACAGGAATCCAGGCCCATTGGGGTCTAAAATATGAGGTTCATGTGAGTTTTGGCTCTCAAGTATAGCTGAAAAGGCTTTAACAGCCAAATCATGTGAAATCCTGGCTGAGATTCCCAGTGCTGTGGAGAAAGCCACCCTCGGCCTAGATCTCAGTTTCCAAAGGCTCCTCGGATGCCCGGCCTTCTCAAATCCCAACACAATTTATGGCAAGAGTTCTCTGAGATCAGTTCCAGAACTCATTCTCTAATGGCATCACACCAGAATTCAAGCTGAGGTGGACCCAGTCATCTTTTCCAGCCACCACACAAAAGACCACTCTTCTAACAAAAACACTCCCACATGGCCCTCATCTTCTTCCATACAGACGCTCATCATAACATTCTGGCTGGGGGTTTGCATAGGAGGAGCAGTCGAAGATGGTGTTCAAAGTAAGCTCTCATGCCCATCATATGCCAAATGTCATGGTGGCCTGGACACCCTTCCTGAGAAATAGATAGTTAAATGAGCCTCTAGTGAATACTGCTCTGCTTCTCAAATTAGAGGCCTCCTGCCTGCCAGGGTAGATTCTTTATGTGTACTGGAGTCATGTAAAAACCCAGACACCTGTGTGCTAGTTACTGGAGGGCTTGCAACAACTCATTTGACCCAGAGGATCCCGTTTCTTACTTCTTAGGGGTCAGGAACCAGACCAGAGGAAGGCAAGAAGTCGACATCATCCAATATTACACTTCTATTTCATCCTTGTAGATTGGGATGGACACATGGGATTTTTCTTGAGTTTCCTGGGGTGCTGAGAATGTAATTCACAGCCACACACAGGGTCAAGGGTCTCATTCAGACACAGCTTTTACCAAGCACTTTACCTAAAAGGCACAGATTAGGCCTCTTCATTTCCATTTGAAACTGTCTTCTTGAGGATCCCCAAAGGAGTGCCCCAAGGCCAAGACCTCCCTGACACTCAGGGGAACAGAACAATAGGGAAGAAAGAAGCCTGGAGAAAAACTTTGCTTTAGTTGAACACTGTGGCACTGATAGGTCCTAATCCTGCAACTTGGGTTGCTATCTATCCAAGCAGGGATTCTCCAGGGAGATCCTTACCAGTCATGCTAATTTTGGAGTTTTCTGAGAAGCTTGCCATTCCCTTCAGCAATCCTGTCCATGGCCATGTCACAGAGCTTGAAGGTGGTACACATCTTGGGCACAAAACCACGAACCCCTTCAGAGAGTGGCCAAAATTCAGGACGGATACAGGAACTTAGGATCATGGTAGGTGTTGCCCATCTGCAAGGCAAGCAGCAGTCCATTCATTAATTGGCCATGAGGAGTCCTGCAAAGATTTCCACTACACAAGACACATTCAAAGCTGCATTCTTCTCTCTACTCTCTTTAACCACAAACCCAGTGGGATCCACTGACATAGAAACACTCACTAGTTAACAGTCCATTTCAAACCAACAACAACAACAACAACAACAACAACAACAAAAGGATTTACCTTCATGTTCTCAGAACATGAGACAAAACGACAAATTGAAACACACACCCACTAAGACACGCAAAACCACACCTGTATTTTATCTTCATCTATCCACTCTGTCCTCTGACTGGTGGGTCAGAATATGTTACCCAGCAGTGGCCTGTCCTGTCTCAGCCCTGGTTTCCCTGGCCATCTCTGTGTAGTTGTGAGGAGCCAGCAATGAGCCAACACTTCTTTCTCAGGAAAGGCCCCTGTTCAGACCATTCAAGGCATTTGGCTATCCACACCTCACTAGGTGCCAAGAAAGAATGACTCTGGCCTTGGTACAGACAAACAAGTGAGCCCATTGGGACTGGAACTGCCTCTGGGTGCCTCGCCTCCTGGATCCCAAGTTCAGAGAGTTCCATCACCAAGGAAGTGAGGTGAGGTCACTTCCTTCGGGGAAGTGAATGAGGTCACACTGCCTTGGTAACCAGTTTGTCCTAACAGTTGTTTCCAAGGGTCCCATGAGATGGAGGCTGCCCCACCTTCCTGTGACATTTTCACAAGACACGAAAGTCCATATACCCTAGGAGCCCGGGATCAGCCATCCACACAGGCCTGATTGTGTCCATCTTCCCTGCCTTGAGAAGAGAGAGGCCGACTCAGCCTCATTCCTTCATCCTGACTGCGTAGTTGGCCATGGAAGATGACGTTAGACCTCAGGGGTCCTAACTGGCTGCCTACATATGCTCCAGGGATCATTTCGGCACCTGCCTTTGAGCTTCTCAGCAGCTGTAGGGTTCCCTACATACCCGTATGGCAAGAGCAACTCAGGACCTGCTGTTATGTGAAAACAGATTGAGGGAACAGAGTATGGTTAAGGGTCATATCATGTTCCATTTGGGTTAGGTGTCATGCTGCTGGATGAATACTGGTATTGGGCAACTGGGATATTTTTCAGAATGTAAGGTGAAATGTAACTATGAGAATAGAAAACTAGGTAAGATCTGAAGCACACAAGGGTGTTGGGCCCCTGATTTGGATACATAGATTTGAATATTCACTGAAGGTCATTTTGAGTATTCAGAAATGAATATGTATGTCAGGAAAATGAATATTTCTGAGAAACCCATGGTGGACATGAAACAATCAAGGTAGTATAAGAATATGACACATAAAATACATGTTTGAAAATTATAGTGTGTGTACGTATATATATGTGTATATATATTAAATGTAGTAGTACTTATGCCAATCGAAATTCATAAAGGGATATCTATCCTTCACATACCCAAAATATTCATTTTCCTCTACATTGTTTCATGTATAAACTTGTTGAAGTATAAAGCTCACCACAGTGTGAATTTTGAGTTACCTCAGTGTATTGGGGGGCAGGGATCTCTTCATGAAATTCATATTTTCCAAAGTGAGTGTACTCTCAAGAATATACCTGTGATGGCAGTAGGAGTGTATATATATATATATATGTATATATATGTATACAAAGATATACATTGTGACTCAGGCGACAGAGACTGGGAGTCAGGAAGTTACATATTTGTTCCTTTTGAAAATTCATGGAGAGATAAAAGGAGAAAAGTGTGTGACAGGTTGTATAATATGTTTCTCTGATGAAGCCAAAGGCAAGTCCATGTATACACCACGCCTCCTATCAAATGCCTCTACTTCTATTCTTTTAGGATTATTTTTAACGATGTTACGATAAGTCGTCAGAGGCTGGTAGGTTATGGGTCAGTGTCAGAGATTCAATGTTTCAAAGGGCAAATGGGAAAACGAGTCTACTAAATATGCGAACATGGGCCACATAAAAATCTTCCACTGCCGTCCACCACGATGCCTGGACATTACTATCACCCCTAATAAGACACAATGAGAGGAGAAGAGGAAAAAAATCTGTGAATACATATCTGGAATTGGAAATGCTGAGGAGCTCACAAACTTGGGTGTGGCAGAAGAGATCCCAAAAGAAGGGGACAGGGTAAACCTTCCACAAACATGGAAGTTTGCTGGTTTAATGACTTCTTGACTATCTGCCTCCGACATTTGTGCACTAGAAATATAGCTTTGTGCTTTAGCTTCTTTTGTAGTGAGACCATGAAAGCTTGGTCTCAGTCTATGTGAACAGGAGGACATGGTTTCATATTTTCCAATACCCACA